>NW_028164445.1:22500-193700 GCF_964263955.1 Coregonus lavaretus | reverse complement strand
AGGGTCTGAAACAGCAACATAAAAAAGACAAAAAGACATGGAACCTTCAGTTCCACAGACCAAAACTACTCCACCTCCCTGCCTATCGGATTATTTCCCTCCACCACAGGGAGGCCAAGGGGCACAGGATTTCTTCAATTCACCTCCACCACAGGGATGCCAAAGGGCACAGGATTTCTTCAATTCACCTCCACCACAGGGATGCCAAAGGGCACAGGATTGCTTTAATTCACCTCCACCACAGGGATGCCAAGGGGCACATGATTTCTTCCCTCCACATCCAATGGAGCCCATCGTGGTTGAGCTGCCCATCTCTCCACCAGTGAAGCCCATCATGGTTGAGCTTCCCATCTCTCCACCAGTGAAGCCCATCGTGGCTGAGCTGCCCATCTCTCCACCAGTGAAGCCCATCATGGTTGAGCTTCCCATCTCTCCACCAGTGAAGCCCATCGTGGCTGAGCTGCTCATCTCTCCACTAGTGAAGCCTGTCATGTTTGAGCTTCCCATCTCTCCACCAGTGAAGCCCATCGTGGCTGAGCTGCCCATCTCTCCACCAGTGAAGCCAATCATGGTTGAGCTTCCCATCTCTCCACCAGTGAAGCCCATCATGGTTGAGCTTCCCATCGCTCCACCAGTGAAGCCCATCGTGGCTGAGCTGCCCATCTCTCCACTAGTGAACCCTGTCATGTTTGAGCTGAAGGGTCTGCTGAAGGGTCTGAAACAGCAACATAAAAAAAGACAAAAAGACATGGAAACTTCAGTTCCACAGACCAAAACTACTCCACCTCCTCCCTGCGTATCGGATTATTTCCCTCCATCACATGGATGCCAAGGGGCACAGGATTTCTTCCCTCCACATCCAATGGAGCCCATCGTGGTTGAGCTGCCCATCTCTCCACCAGTGAAGCCCATCCTGGTTGAGCTTCCCATCTCTCCACCAGTGAAGCCCATCGTGGCTGAGCTGCCCATCTCTCCACCAGTGAAGCCCATCATGGTTGAGCTTCCCATCTCTCCACCAGTGAAGCCCATCATGGTTGAGCTTCCCATCTCTCCACCAGTGAAGCCCATCGTGGCTGAGCTGCCCATCTCTCCACTAGTGAAGCCTGTCATGTTTGAGCTTCCCATCTCTCCACCAGTGAAGCCCATCGTGGCTGAGCTGCCCATCTCTCCAATTATGAAGCCTGTCATGTTTGAGCTGAAGGGTCTGCTGAAGGGTCTGAAACAGCAACATAAAAAAGACAAAAAGACATGGAAACTTCAGTTCCACAGACCAAAACTACTCCACCTCCTCCCTGCCTATCGGATTATTTCCCTCCACCACAGGGAGGCCAAGGGGCACAGGATTTCTTCAATTCACCTCCACCACAGGGATGCCAAAGGGCACAGGTTTTCTTCAATTCCCCTCCACCACAGGGATGCCAAAGGGCACAGGATTGCTTTAATTCACCTCCACCACAGGGATGGAAAGGGGCACAGGATTTCTTCCCTCCACATCCAATGGAGCCCATCGTGGTTGAGCTGCCCATCTCTCCACCAGTGAAGCCCATCATGGTTGAGCTTCCCATCTCTCCACCAGTGAAGCCCATCGTGGCTGAGCTGCCCATCTCTCCACCAGTGAAGCCCATCATGGTTGAGCTTCCCATCTCTCCACCAGTGAAGCCCATCATGGCTGAGCTGCCCATCTCTCCACTAGTGAAGCCTGTCATGTTTGAGCTTCCCATCTCTCCACCAGTGAAGCCCATCGTGGCTGAGCTGCCCATCTCTCCACCAGTGAAGCCAATCATGGTTGAGCTTCCCATCTCTCCACCAGTGAAGCCCATCATGGTTGAGCTTCCCATCTCTCCACCAATGAAGCCCATCGTGGCTGAGCTGCCCATCTCTCCACTAGTGAAGCCTGTCATGTTTGAGCTTCCCATCTCTCCACCAGTGAAGCCCATCGTGGCTGAGCTGCCCATCTCTCCAATTATGAAGCCTGTAATGTTTGAGCTGAAGGGTCTGCTGAAGGGTCTGAAACAGCAACATAAAAAAAGACAAAAAGACATGGAAACTTCAGTTCCACAGACCAAAACTACTCCACCTCCTCCCTGCCTATCGGATTATTTCCCTCCACCACAGGGAGGCCAAGGGGCACAGGATTTCTTCAATTCACCTCCACCACAGGGATGCCAAAGGGCACAGGATTTCTTCAATTCACCTCCACCACAGGGATGCCAAAGGGCACAGGATTGCTTTAATTCACCTCCACCACAGGGATGCCAAGGGGCACAGGATTTCTTCCCTCCACATCCAATGGAGCCCATCGTGGTTGAGCTGCCCATCTCTCCACCAGTGAAGCCCATCATGGTTGAGCTTCCCATCTCTCCACCAGTGAAGCCCATCGTGGCTGAGCTGCCCATCTCTCCACCAGTGAAGCCCATCATGGTTGAGCTTCCCATCTCTCCACCAGTGAAGCCCATCATGGTTGAGCTTCCCATCTCTCCACCAGTGAAGCCCATCGTGGCTGAGCTGCCCATCTCTCCACTAGTGAAGCCTGTCATGTTTGAGCTTCCCATCTCTCCACCAGTGAAGCCCATCGTGGCTGAGCTGCCCATCTCTCCAATTATGAAGCATGTCATGTTTGAGCTGAAGGGTCTGCTGAAGGTTCTGAAACAGCAACATAAAAAAAGACAAAAAGACATGGAAACTTCAGTTCCACAGACCAAAACTACTCCACCTCCTCCCTGCCTATCGGATTATTTCCCTCCACCACAGGGAGGCCAAGGGGCACAGGATTTCTTCAATTCACCTCCACCACAGGGATGCCAAAGGGCACAGGATTTCTTCAATTCACCTCCACCACAGGGATGCCAAAGGGCACAGGATTGCTTTAATTCACCTCCACCACAGGGATGCCAAGGGGCACAGGATTTCTTCCCTCCACATCCAGTGGAGCCCATCGTGGTTGAGCTGCCCATCTCTCCACCAGTGAAGCCCATCATGGTTGAGCTTCCCATCTCTCCACCAGTGAAGCCCATCGTGGCTGAGCTGCCCATCTCTCCACCAGTGAAGCCCATCATGGTTGAGCTTCCCATCTCTCCACCAGTGAAGCCCATCATGGTTGAGCTTCCCATCTCTCCACCAGTGAAGCCCAGCGTGGCTGAGCTGCCCATCTCTCCACTAGTGAAGCCTGTCATGTTTGAGCTTCCCATCTCTCCACCAGTGAAGCCCATCGTGGCTGAGCTGCCCATCTCTCCACCAGTGAAGCCAATCATGGTTGAGCTTCCCATCTCTCCACCAGTGAAGCCCATCATGGTTGAGCTTCCCATCTCTCCACCAGTGAAGCCCATCATGGTTGAGCTTCCCATCTCTCCACCAGTGAAGCCCATCATGGTTGAGCTTCCCATCTCTCCACCAGTGAAGCCCAGCGTGGCTGAGCTGCCCATCTCTCCACTAGTGAAGCCTGTCATGTTTGAGCTTCCCATCTCTCCACCAGTGAAGCCCATCGTGGCTGAGCTGCCCATCTCTCCAATTATGAAGCCTGTCATGTTTGAGCTGAAGGGTCTGCTGAAGGGTCTGGAAGGGTCTGAAACAGCAACATAAAAAAAGACAAAAAGACATGGAAACTTCAGTTCCACAGACCAAAACTACTCCACCTCCTTCCTGCCTATCGGATTATTTCCCTCCACCACAGGGAGGCCAAGGGGCACAGGATTTCTTCAATTCACCTCCACCACAGGGATGCCAAAGGGCACAGGATTTCTTCAATTCACATCCACCACAGGGATGCCAAAGGGCACAGGATTGCTTTAATTCACCTCCACCACAGGGATGCCAAGGGGCACAGGATTTCTTCCCTCCACATCCAGTGGAGCCCATCGTGGTTGAGCTGCCCATCTCTCCACCAGTGAAGCCCATCATGGTTGAGCTTCCCATCTCTCCACCAGTGAAGCCCATCGTGGCTGAGCTGCCCATCTCTCCACCAGTGAAGCCCATCATGGTTGAGCTTCCCATCTCTCCACCAGTGAAGCCCAGCGTGGCTGAGCTGCCCATCTCTCCACTAGTGAAGCCTGTCATGTTTGAGCTTCCCATCTCTCCACCAGTGAAGCCCATCGTGGCTGAGCTGCCCATCTCTCCACCAGTGAAGCCAATCATGGTTGAGCTGCCCATCTCTCCACCAGTGAAGCCCATCATGGTTGAGCTTCCCATCTCTCCACCAGTGAAGCCCATCGTGGCTGAGCTGCCCATCTCTCCACTAGTGAAGCCTGTCATGTTTGAGCTTCCCATCTCTCCACCAGTGAAGCCCATCGTGGCTGAGCTGCCCATCTCTCCAATTATGAAGCCTGTCATGTTTGAGCTGAAGGGTCTGCTGAAGGGTCTGAAACAGCAACATAAAAAAAGACAAAAAGACATGGAAACTTCAGTTCCACAGACCAAAACTACTCCACCTCCTCCCTGCCTATCGGATTATTTCCCTCCACCACAGGGAGGCCAAGGGGCACAGGATTTCTTCAATTCACCTCCACCACAGGGATGCCAAAGGGCACAGGATTTCTTCAATTCACCTCCACCACAGGGATGCCAAAGGGCACAGGATTGCTTTAATTCACCTCCACCACAGGGATGCCAAGGGGCACAGGATTTCTTCCCTCCACATCCAATGGAGCCCATCGTGGTTGAGCTGCCCATCTCTCCACCAGTGAAGCCCATCATGGTTGAGCTTCCCATCTCTCCACCAGTGAAGCCCATCGTGGCTGAGCTGCCCATCTCTCCACCAGTGAAGCCCATCATGGTTGAGCTTCCCATCTCTCCACCAGTGAAGCCCATCATGGTTGAGCTTCCCATCTCTCCACCAGTGAAGCCCATCGTGGCTGAGCTGCCCATCTCTCCACTAGTGAAGCCTGTCATGTTTGAGCTTCCCATCTCTCCACCAGTGAAGCCCATCGTGGCTGAGCTGCCCATCTCTCCAATTATGAAGCATGTCATGTTTGAGCTGAAGGGTCTGCTGAAGGTTCTGAAACAGCAACATAAAAAAAGACAAAAAGACATGGAAACTTCAGTTCCACAGACCAAAACTACTCCACCTCCTCCCTGCCTATCGGATTATTTCCCTCCACCACAGGGAGGCCAAGGGGCACAGGATTTCTTCAATTCACCTCCACCACAGGGATGCCAAAGGGCACAGGATTTCTTCAATTCACCTCCACCACAGGGATGCCAAAGGGCACAGGATTGCTTTAATTCACCTCCACCACAGGGATGCCAAGGGGCACAGGATTTCTTCCCTCCACATCCAGTGGAGCCCATCGTGGTTGAGCTGCCCATCTCTCCACCAGTGAAGCCCATCATGGTTGAGCTTCCCATCTCTCCACCAGTGAAGCCCATCGTGGCTGAGCTGCCCATCTCTCCACCAGTGAAGCCCATCATGGTTGAGCTTCCCATCTCTCCACCAGTGAAGCCCATCATGGTTGAGCTTCCCATCTCTCCACCAGTGAAGCCCAGCGTGGCTGAGCTGCCCATCTCTCCACTAGTGAAGCCTGTCATGTTTGAGCTTCCCATCTCTCCACCAGTGAAGCCCATCGTGGCTGAGCTGCCCATCTCTCCACCAGTGAAGCCAATCATGGTTGAGCTTCCCATCTCTCCACCAGTGAAGCCCATCATGGTTGAGCTTCCCATCTCTCCACCAGTGAAGCCCATCATGGTTGAGCTTCCCATCTCTCCACCAGTGAAGCCCATCATGGTTGAGCTTCCCATCTCTCCACCAGTGAAGCCCAGCGTGGCTGAGCTGCCCATCTCTCCACTAGTGAAGCCTGTCATGTTTGAGCTTCCCATCTCTCCACCAGTGAAGCCCATCGTGGCTGAGCTGCCCATCTCTCCAATTATGAAGCCTGTCATGTTTGAGCTGAAGGGTCTGCTGAAGGGTCTGGAAGGGTCTGAAACAGCAACATAAAAAAAGACAAAAAGACATGGAAACTTCAGTTCCACAGACCAAAACTACTCCACCTCCTTCCTGCCTATCGGATTATTTCCCTCCACCACAGGGAGGCCAAGGGGCACAGGATTTCTTCAATTCACCTCCACCACAGGGATGCCAAAGGGCACAGGATTTCTTCAATTCACATCCACCACAGGGATGCCAAAGGGCACAGGATTGCTTTAATTCACCTCCACCACAGGGATGCCAAGGGGCACAGGATTTCTTCCCTCCACATCCAGTGGAGCCCATCGTGGTTGAGCTGCCCATCTCTCCACCAGTGAAGCCCATCATGGTTGAGCTTCCCATCTCTCCACCAGTGAAGCCCATCGTGGCTGAGCTGCCCATCTCTCCACCAGTGAAGCCCATCATGGTTGAGCTTCCCATCTCTCCACCAGTGAAGCCCATCATGGTTGAGCTTCCCATCTCTCCACCAGTGAAGCCCAGCGTGGCTGAGCTGCCCATCTCTCCACTAGTGAAGCCTGTCATGTTTGAGCTTCCCATCTCTCCACCAGTGAAGCCCATCGTGGCTGAGCTGCCCATCTCTCCACCAGTGAAGCCAATCATGGTTGAGCTGCCCATCTCTCCACCAGTGAAGCCCATCATGGTTGAGCTTCCCATCTCTCCACCAGTGAAGCCCATCGTGGCTGAGCTGCCCATCTCTCCACTAGTGAAGCCTGTCATGTTTGAGCTTCCCATCTCTCCACCAGTGAAGCCCATCGTGGCTGAGCTGCCCATCTCTCCAATTATGAAGCCTGTCATGTTTGAGCTGAAGGGTCTGCTGAAGGGTCTGAAACAGCAACATAAAAAAAGACAAAAAGACATGGAAACTTCAGTTCCACAGACCAAAACTACTCCACCTCCTCCCTGCCTATCGGATTATTTCCCTCCACCACAGGGAGGCCAAGGGGCACAGGATTTCTTCAATTCACCTCCACCACAGGGATGCCAAAGGGCACAGGATTTCTTCAATTCACCTCCACCACAGGGATGCCAAAGGGCACAGGTTTGCTTTAATTCACCTCCACCACAGGGATGCCAAGGGGCACAGAATTTATTTAATTCACCTCCACCACAGGGATGCCAAAGGGTACAGGATTTCTTCAATTCACCTCCACCACAGGGAAGCCAAGGGGCACAGGATTTCTTCAATTCACCTCCACCACAGGGATGCCAAGGCGCACAGGATTTCTTCCCTCCACATCCAGTGGAGCCCATCGTGGTTGAACTTCCGATCTCTCCACCAGTGGAGCCCATAGTGGTTGAGCTGCCCATCTCTCCAGTGGTAGCTGAGTCTCTTCAGAGATTTGAGGTAGGCTACTCACTCCAAACTGTCCCTTTTTAATTTTTACATCACGGTCGTATTTTAACTGCAATCAGCAATTCTCACGTTTATATGTTGTTGTTTTTTTGTTTTTTTTACTTTAGCTTATTTAGTAAATATTTTCTTAACACTTATTTTCTTAAAACGTAATCGTTGGTTCAGGGCTTGTGAGCAAGCATTTCACGGTAAGGTCAACACCTGTTGTATTCGGTGCATTTGACAAATACAATTAGATTTGATTTGATTTGTTTATGTCTTTTCCCAGTTTGCCCCACCACCACGGAAAAATAAGCCACTGAAGGATCTAACACAGCGACATAAAAAAAGACAGAAAGACATGGAAACTTCAGTTCCACAGGCCAGACCTACTCTTCCTCCTCCCAGCCTATCGGATTATTTCCCTTCACCTACACCACAGAGATGCCAAAGGACCCAGGATTTCTTCCCTCCACCTCCAGTGAAGCCCATCGTGGCTGAGCTGCCCATCTCTCCACCAGTGAAGCCCATCGTGGTTGAACGGCCCATCTCTCCACCAGTGAAGCCTGTCATGGTTGAACGGCCCATCCCTCCAGTGGTAGCTGAGTCTCTTCAGAGATTTGAGGTAGGCTACTCACTCCAAACTGTCCCTTTTAATTTGTAAATCATAGTCCTATTTTAACTGCAATTAGCAATTCAAATGTTTATATTGCTTGTTTATGTCCTTTCCCAGTTTTCCCCACTACCGCAGAAAAATAAGCAGCTGAAAGGTCTGAAACAGCAACATAAAAAAAGACAAAAAGACATGGAAACTTCAGTTCCACAGACCAAAACTACTCCACCTCCTCCCTGCCTATCGGATTATTTCCCTCCACCACAGGGAGGCCAAGGGGCACAGGATTTCTTCAATTCACCTCCACCACAGGGATGCCAAAGGGCACAGGATTGCTTTAATTCACATCCACCACAGGGAAGCCAAGGGGCACAGGATTTCTTTAATTCACCTCCACCACAGGGATGCCAAAGGGTACAGGATTTCTTCAATTCACCTCCACCACAGGGAAGCCAAGGGGCACAGGATTTCTTCAATTCACCTCCACCACAGGGATGCCAAGGCGCACAGGATTTCTTCCCTCCACATCCAGTGGAGCCCATCGTGGTTGAACGGCCCATCTCTCCAGTGGTAGCTGAGTCTCTTCAGAGATTTGACGTAGGCTACTCACTCCAAACTGTCCCTTTTAATTTGTACATCACGGTCGTATTTTAACTGCAATCAGCAATTCTCACGTTTATATGTTGTTGTTTTTTTACTTTAGCTTATTTAGTAAATATTTTCTTAACACTTATTTTCTTAAAACGTAATTGTTGGTTCAGGGCTTGTGAGCAAGCATTTCACGGTGAGGTCAACACCTGTTGTATTCGGTGCATTTGACAAATACAATTAATAGATTTTATTTGATTTGTTTATGTCCTTTCCCAGTTTGCCCCACCACCGCGGAAAAATAAGCCACTGAGGGATCTAACACAGCGACATAAAAAAAGACAGAAAGACATAGAAACTTCAGTTCCACAGGCTAGACCTACTCCACCTCCTCTCTGCCTATCAGATTATTTCCCTTCACCTACACCACAAAGATGCCAAAGGGCCCAAAATGGAGTTAACCCATATTCAATGAAAGCAGGTGATTATGCTTTAGCTAGCTCACATTTCACACACACAGAGAGAGAGAGAGAGAGAGAGAGAGAGAGAGAGAGAGAGAGAGAGAGAGAGAGAGAGAGAGAGAGAGAGAGAGAGAGAGAGAGAGAGAGAGAGAGAGAGAGAGAGAGAGAGAGAGAGAGAGAGAGAGAGAGAGAGAGAGAGAGAGAGAGAGAGAGAGAGAGAGAGAGAGGTCAGCTAGTCATATACCTTATATAATTTTACCTAATGACTCTATCACAGGGCAGCAGTTCATTGCAATGACCTCCATAGCATGGATAGTGGTGCACCATCCCGTCCTCTTTCCCTTGTTTTGTTATCGCCCAAAGGTGTATTGTACAAATCCCTGGGAAAGGTCACATCAGCAGCCATGTGAGTAATGAGGCAGTAAGCATTTATCCTTTGTTGATGGAAACAAATGTGTTTCTACTGAACTGGATGGAGCACAGATAAGAGTTTGGTTTCACTTGTGCTAAATGAAACAGGTCCAACTTAATATACAATTGATCCTCAGATAAAAGCTCATACATTTTACTTGTATTCTTATGTGATTGGTGTGGTGTATTTCTTTGATTGATTGAAATGTAATGGATGCTATATATAGAAAACAGAGGGGAGTTTTGAGATCCATTATACACATTGTGGATCGTACGAGAACCAGTGTACCGGAGATTCCTTTCCTTTTCAAACACAACAGCTTGCCATGTCTTTGGCCACTCAGAAACTCTACATCGCCTTGAGTTATGCAGTTACTCTGATGTGGGTCAACCATGTCATGTTGTCCTTCTCTTTGAGGAACTGTTTGATCTGGACTTGAAATTAATCTAATGCAAACCTACATACTTTGATGACCACTAATCTCTTTATGTGTACGTTTTCAGTGACCTGTTACTATATCATTTTGGATTTCGAGATTAGCGAGATAATCCAGATAGCTAAAGTGATAACATGAGATTGAATCTGTCTTGGAGATAGCCAGGCCTGTTGCTGATGAAATGATAGCTCAAGTCCACCCACCTCCTAAGGGATATGTCTGGATCTGACATTGTGCCAGCAGCCAGCATCAGCTCACGTCCTCCACGTGTTAGTCTATCAACAATGGGACTCTGATAGTGTTAGGTTGAATCATTCTTTTCGTGTCTGAGATAGAGAGATTATGTTTTCACATGCAATGGTGGGAAAAGCAGGACATCAATTATGTGGGCAATGTAATCTTGATATGGGATGTCCATCACCTTATTTGTGTGGGTTTATTCCTCTTAGAAAAACCTACCAATATCACAGAAATACAAACATTTAAACTGGCTACGGATTCACACATCATTTTGGTAAATTTGGTATCCAATGGACTGATAGTGTGGGAGTGCTGGTTTAACATCTACTGTAGTTACAATGAATAAATAACAGGCATAAGCATACTTTGTCTCATTGGATTTTATAAGAAGTATTATAAGCACAAGATGCTTGAGTTTATTTATTTTTTCTAAGTATGCTATGCTCCACTGCATCCTTTTTTTCTGGCAAAATAGCCTATGTGAGAAAGAGAAAATTAATGACATCCCTTACCACAAACATAGTTTACTGTTGAAAAGGTGCACTTATATCAACCTCAGAATTACATTGACTAAAATAGATTAATTTGGATTGTTGTGGCAAAAAGGTGAGCTGGATTAAATCATGTAGTACCTAAAAAAGCCTTAAAATGTCTAGGGGAAGAGTCAACACATGTAGAAGTCCCAGGGGTGGACATGTGATCCCAACCAGAGTCCCATTCACCATCATCTGAACACAATTCAGGAGAGTCTTAATCAATTGTTAACTAAATTTAAACCCTGTGCTAGAGAAAAAAAACATTAATTGAAGTCTGAACCCCGTTAGGATATAAAGTAGTCAATGGTGGACATTATTTTGCTCACCAGCCCAATCAGGCTTATTACAAGAGTAGAGAGGATATTTACTATCCAAAAGGTCACTTACCTTCCGGCACACACATCGGTGAGAGAGGTCTGAGCATGTGAGCCAGGGCAGTGTCTGATATTCCAGGCCCAGCTTTGGTAGTTGTACCTGGATATTTGCTAATTGGAGCACCTGTTACGAATGGAAATCAGTGTTATATAAGGTATATGACTAGCTGACAATTCTCTCTCTCTCTCTCTCTCTCTCTCTCTCTCTCTCTCTCTCTCTGTGTGTGTGTGTGTGAAATGTGAGCTAGCTAAAGCATAATCACCTGCTTTCATTGAATATGGGTTAACGCCATTTTGGGCTCTTTGGAAACCCTGTGGTGGAGGTGAATGGAAGACATTCTGGGCCCTTTGGCAACCCTGTGGTGGAGGTGAATCGAATAAATTCTGGGCCCTTTGGCAACCCTGTGGTGGAGGTGAATTGAAGAAATCCTGGGCCCTTTGGCATCCCTGTGGTGGAGGTGAATTGAAGAAATCCTTTGGCCATTGGCATCCCTGTGGTGGAGGTGAATTGAAGAAATCCTGGGCCCTTTGGCATCTCTGTGGTGTAGGTGAAGGGAAATAATCCGATAGGCAGGGAGGAGGTGGAGTAGTTTTGGTCTGTGGAACTGAAGTTTCCATGTCTTTTTGTCTTTTTTTATGTTGCTGTTTCAGACCCTTGAGCTGATTATTTTTCTGCGGTAGTGGGGCAAACCGGGAAAGGACATAAACAAGCAATATAAACATGAGAATTGCTGATTGCAGTTAAAATAGGACTATGATTTACAAATTAAAAGGGACAGTTTGGAGTGAGTAGCCTACCTCAAATCTCTGAAGAGACTCAGCTACCACTGGAGAGATGGGCCGTTCAACCATGATGGGCTCCACTGGTGAAGTGATGGGCAGCTCAAACATGACAGGCTTCACTGGTGAAGAGATGGGAAGCTCAAACATGACAGGCTTCACTAGTGGAGAGATGGGCCGTTCAACCACTATGGGCTCCACTGGTGAAGAGATGGGCAGCTCAAACATGACAGGCTCCACTGGTGAAGAGATGGGCAACTCAAACATGACAGGCTTCACTAGTGGAGAGATGGGCAGCTCAGCCACGATGGGCTCCACTGGTGGAGAGATGGGAAGCGCAACCATGATGGGCTTCACTGGTGGAGAGATGGGAAGCTCAACCATGATGGGCTTCACTGGTGGAGAGATGGGCAGCTCAGCCACGATGGGCTTCACTGGTGGAGAGATGGGAAGCTCAACCATGATGGGCTTCACTGGTGGAGAGATGGGCAGCTCAGCCACGATGGGCTTCACTGGTGGAGAGATGGGCAGCTCAACCACAATGGGCTTCACTGGTGGAGAGATGGGAAGCTCAACCATGATGGGCTTCACTGGTGGAGAGATGGGCAGCTCAGCCACGATGGGCTTCACTGGTGGAGAGATGGGCAGCTCAGCCACGATGGGCTTCACTGGTGGAGAGATGAGCTATAGATAGTGGTATAGAAAGAGAAGTTTAGTCCAGAAACTCCTGACACTTCTGCCATGCAATCTCAATCATCTCCTCAAGAGTCCCAACGCTACAGGAGAGGAAACACACCAGGTTGTTTAGAATGTGTGGAAAGAGGCTTCATACCGTGGATACGAAACAGTCTTTATATTTCAGATCTGAACTCAATCTAGGTACTCTGGGTAATCCAGGTAATCTGAAACTCCATTACATTGGTCCAACATCTCAATCAACTTCACTGTAAAGGCAGTGTAATCATAGCACTCCAAATCCCAAAATGAATGTATCTGGTGGATTGTGTAGCTGTGCAGATGTCAATGCTGTGTTAACGAACAAAGTGCTTACTTTGCAAGAGGCCAAGGGGATGCTGCGAGGAATCCAGGCTGCTCCTGTGGGCTCTGCTGAGGGAGATCAGAGGAAGTAGGGAGGGGGAGATGGGCAGGAGCATCGACAATCTGAGAAGAACCAGCCTCTATTTCCCATTTGGCCCCTTGACCAGGTTGATCCTGGTCATACTTGTACGCATACTCATAGTTGTACTCGTTGTTGTTTAGGGTCCACCTCTCTGTAAAATGAATGAGAGCAGAAGCTTGATCCTCTCATTTCCATAAAGGAATGGTAATACAATGATTAAACCAAGACCCAACAGAGGTGTGAAATGCTTACCCCAACGGCCATGTTCTTCATTCCAGTGGAAATATCCATAATCATCGCCCACGTAAAACCCGTCTGCATCAGCCTTAACAACATAATCAACATGGAGACAGTCAGGTGAGAACAACTTTAAAGAGCAAAACCTGTTATCAAAGCAAAAAAGCTGGAAGGTACAGTATAAATTGAATCCCTTTTAATGTTCTCAGAATGTATTGGAGAAAACATTATACCGAGACCTTTTAAAGCTAGAATCCTTAATTGAAACAATAACAAAGCGGACACCCCACCTCTCTTTTGGTAAAAAACTAAGGGATGGGCCTGGAGAAATATAACCACTCTCAAATTCAGACAGAGCTGGCCATCCATGATATCAAAATTACAGTTTTAACCATGTTTTAAGGTTATACAGTGTTGTTTTCATTACATTTACATTGTTTACACACATTGGAGTCAAACAAGCTTCTATTTTGGGTTCTGATGGGGTACATATGACAGTTGAATTAAGATCATGAGGCATTTATAATTATATTCTTCAAGAATCAAATGGGTATATATCATTAACCTCTTAAGGATCGTACACTTTATTTTGCCTAAAATGACATACCCAAATCTAAATGCCTGTAGCTCAGGACCTGAAGCAAGGATATGCATATTCTTGATACCATTTTAAAGGAAACACTTTGAAGTTTGTGAAAATGTGAAATGAATGTAGGAGAATATAACACATTAGATCTGGTAAAAGATAATACAAACAAAAAATCATGTGTTTTCTATATATTCTTTTGTTCCATCATCTTTGAAATGCAAGAGAAAGGCCACAATATAATAATGCTGTTTAGGCGCAATTTAGATGTTGGCCACTAGATGGCAGCAGTGTGTATGCAAAGTTTCAGATTGATCCAGTGAAGCGTTGCAATACGCTTAGTCTGCTAAATGGTCTGCTAAATGTCTGCTAAATGAACTGGAGTGAGTTTCTTAAAAGCCTTGTAGCTACCATTGTAGTTTATTTCTAGCATGACTCTATCTCTGTGCAGCTGGGTTTTCAAGATAAATAAGGTGTGATGTTAGCTAGAAGGCTTTCTGGAAATGCACCCTTGGTAAGTACAGCAGGAGTTAAATGCTTGCATTACCTTTGACTTTTCAGGTGTCCGCATTGACCTCTGCTTGGTTTTGGTCAGAGGCTGTATCAAGGAGACAGGTGGAGGCCCTCGACTGTCAACAAACAGAACTTCTCTTGCATGTCCCATGTCTTTCTCCTGTTGACTGGGTCAGAAACAACACCAATAAATGTATGTAGCATGTTTCCTGCAGTCAAATGACCAAATTGCCCTCTAGTGGCCTCATCGGTGGAATGTTATTAATATTTTTTTTTATAATTTCACAATTCACAACATTATTTCAAAAAGCCAGTGGAAAATCATGTGTTTCTCTGTCAAACGGTTTTGTAATATTTCAGTCTTCTGTGATGTGTAATATTGGGATGCAAACTCAAAATGTAATACAATTCAACTATATATCTGACATGGTACAGGTGTCTTCTTTTTTTAAAGCCCATAACCATGTGTGTGAGGTGTATACTTTTGTTTCAAAGTAGATTTGTTTAAGACTACCAAGAAACACTCTGCGTGACCCTGATTTAGCCCACTGCAGTAAAATTTCAATAATAAACTTTTATTGCGGGTCCAGGGAGAAGTAAACATGGGAATATTTGATCCAAAGCACACACATTGAATGGATTGGATACCAATGCATTTTGGTATGACTGCAGTTCCCTTGCTTGATGAATCATTAACTTATTTCAGTCATAACACAGGGGAGTAAAACTCATCCACTGTCAGTGATGGAGTACACCCATTTTCTCATGGGAACTGAATCAAAAATTATATTTTATATACAGACTCGAAACAAGAACAACCTGTTTATCAGTATAAGTGACTGTGTGTGGTTTTGAGTCTGTAGCCCAAGACTAAACAAAGAAGTTAGCCATGAACAGAAATCAATGGAACAGAAGGGTATCATCATCATTTGAATCGTGCAGAAGAACCACATATGTGCATTTTTTGAAAAATGTAGATACACAGAATGCATCATTATAAAACATTTAGAAAAAAAAATGATTCAAGTATCTATCAACCGTAAAAATCCTAATGTGGTATATACACACTTAAAAACAGATAAATATTTGATTATAAGAAAATGGAACAGTATGCACTTGTATGGTTCTTCACTGCAAGGGTTCATTTTTATCTCTCTAAATGTTTGTACAATTTCCATTTTCAAAGTTTGCAGATGGAGAGTTTCAATACAGTACATGTGCAGCACTTGGTCTCTCTCTCAGCAGTTGCTCTATGAAATGTGCGTAACCACTTAACAATCACGTTTCCATTCTTATCAGTAAAATAAATATATTTGGCTCAGTGCATTAATTGATGGAACTCACAATGACACCAAATAACAAGCAATAACGTGATACAAACCAAGAAAACAGGAACTTTGCTGACCATATATATATATATATATATATATATATATATATATATATATATATATATATATAAAAGACTGGTATATATACCAGTCTTGTCATTGTAACTATGACCTGGTAAAAGTGACATAATTCAATATAATGTTTGATGAATTAACCTGTAACATTTCAAAATGGATCTGAGATACCTGAGAGGCAGGTGGGGCGAGGAGGACCCGCTGAGGGTGCAGACGTAGGGTTTGGAATTGAACTGGGAGATGACCACTTGTAGAGTGACCTGGGACGTGTCATACTGGAACGGCCTGAATGTGACGGTCACCTCCACCTTCCCATTGGCTGGAATCACTCCTAGAATCACACACAAACAAAGGATTATACCGGTCTTGAATGTAACGCATTTGTTAAAGGAAAACAATACGTAGGCCTACCTAAACTCAACACTTCAATACCCTCAAACCATGGGAAACATAGAGAGATACTTTTTCAGACATCTCTACCCAGTCTGAGTACTAGGCTATTTGCGTAACCCCGGAAATCCATCATCACGCATTGCCTGGAAAGCATCACCATCCATGCCAGAGACAAAACAACACAGCTCCCCCCTGTGCTAGATGCACTGAGTCCCTGACTGCTTTGTGTCGAGGTGGCAGTTGCAGACTATGAGCATCTTTCCACAGTAATTCAGACACAAGACATGATGGTGATGTTGAGGAATCACAGGTCAGGGCTAGGTAATCAGCTAATAATATTACGTGAGTTTATACAGGTGAGTCTGGGTCTCTGGGAGCCAGCAAAAAATGTTTTATGTGGTTCAAAGTTTTAACTAATCACCTCAAGGAACTAACACAAAAACATAGCTGGAACCTTATTGTGAACCAGAAATTATCCTACCATCAAATATAAAAAAATAAATTGATACATATCTGGCAAATAGACTCACAGGCTTAATACATTAATCAAATAATATATACCTACTGTAGATAGAATAATACAGGGGTTTTCCTCACTGTCTGTCTGAGTGAGCAGGTAGGATGTTGTTGCTATCTTGTTAAGGACTGTGTGATTACTACTTTATTCAGTGGCCTAATGTAAAGTGCTACCAAGTCTGCTGATTGGAGTTACCTGACAGGGGCTGGACCGAGAAGGCCTTGTGTGGCTGGATGATGTACACCTGGAACTCAAAGTCAATGGGACAGCTGCAGCTCAGAGGGATCACATGGCTGACACTGGAAGGTCAAAGACAGGTCAAAGGTCAAAGATAACAGGCATATACACCACCAGTCAAAGTTTGGACACATCTACTCATTCAAGGGTTATTCTTTATTTTTTTACATTGTAGAATAATAGTGAAGACATCAAAACTATGAAATAACACATATGGAAACATGTAGTAACCAAAGAAGTGTTAAACAAATCAAAATATATTTTATATTTGAGATTCTTCAAATAGCCATCGTTTGCCTTGATGACAGCTTTGCACACTCTTGGCATTCTTTCAACCAGCTTCATGAGGTAGTCACCTGGAATGCATTTCAATTAACAGGTGTGCCTTGTTAAAAGTTAATTTGTGGAATTTATTTCCTTCTTAATGAGTTTGAGCCAATCAGTTGTGTTGTGCCAAGGTAGGGGGAGTATACAGAAGATAGCCCTATTTGATAAAAGACCAAGTCCATATTATGGCAAGAACAGCTCAAATAAGCAAAGAGAAACGACAGTCCATCATTACTTTAAGACATGAAGGTCAGTCAATACGGAACATTTCAAGAACGTTGAAACTGGTTCTCATGAGGACCACCACAGGAATAGAAGACCCAGAGTTACCTCTGCTGTAGAGGATAAGTTCATTAGAGTTAACAGCCTCAGAAATTGCAACCCAAATAAATGATTCACAGAGTTCAAGTAACAGACACATCTAAACGTCAACTGTTCAGAGGAGACTGTGTGAATCAGGCCTTCATGGTTGAATTGCTGCAAAGAAACCACTACTAAAGGACACCAATAATAATAAGAGACCTGCTTGGGCCTAGAAACACGAGCAATGGACATTAGACCGGTGGAAATCTGTCCTTTGATCTGGAGTCCAAATTGGAGATTTTTGGTTCAAACCGCCGTGTCTTTGTGATACGCGGTGTTGGTGAACGGATGATCTCCGCATGTGTAGTTCCCACCGTAAAGCATGGAGGAGGAGGTGTTATGGTGCTTTGCTGGTGACACTTTCTGTGATTTATTTAGAATTCAAGGCACACTTAACCAGCATGGCTACCACAGCATTCTGCAGCGATACGCCATCCCATCTGGTTTGGGCTTAGTGGGACTATCATTTGTTTTTCAACAGGACAATGACCCAACCCACCTCCAGGCTGTGTAAGGGCTATTTTACCAAGAAGGAGAGTGATGGAGTGCTGCATCAGATGACCTGGCCTCCACAATCCCCCGACCTCAACCCAATTGAGATGGTTTGGGATGAGTCGGACGGCAGAGTGAAGGAAAAGCAGCCAACAAGTGCTCAGCATATGTGGGAACTCTTTCAAGACTGTTGGAAAAGCATTCCAGGTGAAGCTGGTTGAGAGAATGCCAAGAGTGTATAAAGCTGTCATCAAGGCAAAGGGTGGCTATTTTAAGAATCTTAAATATAAAATATATTTTGATTTGTTTATCACTTTTTTGGTTACTACATGATTCCATATGTGTTATTTCATAGTTTTGATGTCTTCACTATTATTCTACAATGTAATTTTTTTTTACAAATAAAGAAAAACCCTTGAATGAGTAGGTGTGTCCACACTTTTGACTGGTACTGTATATCACACAGCCCCAGAGAGAAAGGACAACAGCCTACATGTTCATTGAGACCTACAATAAAATGTAAAGCTAAATCAAATTCAGCCAGCCACTCAGTTCAAAAGACAATCATTTTTATCAAGAGATAAAAATGCCCTCCTATAAAAAATTGTGGAAAGTGGATTGTGTCACAATCTGTAAAATGTAAATAATTATTATATTGTATCTCTATGGCCTTACATATGTTTATATTTGGATTTTTTTAAAAGTATTCTCTTTCCAAGTGTATTGTTTTGACTGAAGATTGTTGAACATGCAAGACAAATACTACTGACCCTAGCATACTGCGACTGCGACTGCTCACCTAGCGACTGCTCACCGCATCGTTAGTGTCAACAGAGATTATTAAAAACCAATGTTTATGATGCGTTACATGACCATAATAACACACTGAGTTTATTCCTCAAACAAGCCTTTGTTGCCAATCATCATGTTTATCTGGCAGGCTAATTCAGAAACTGGGGCACTTAGCAACTACTTAGCAGACTAGGCTGTAGCTGTAGCCTATCCCTTACGGAAAGAACATGTGAATTTCACATGTGAAGTGTTCCAAAAACACATGTTTTCATGTGATCATATGTGATCTTATGTGAAGTTAATGTGATAACTTGCGACAACATTTAAAGTAACATGTGATAAAATTAAACTACACGTGTGGAAACGTGATCATATGTGAAGTGTTCCAAAAACACATGATTTCACATGTGAAATTATGTGTTTTTTCTGTAAGGGATTTGAGTGGCCATGCAACTCATGTACAATCCTTTTATGAAGGTTCATTGGTGGGTTTAAAGACTATTCAAAGGGCAAAGATGCACAGTGAGACACGATTGTCCACTTCACCTCACCTTTGGCCCAGTGGGACAGCTGGTATGGTGATGTGTGTTGGGATGTGCAAGTCATCGATGATGGGGTAGGCATGGACTGGAACCTGTAAATTCTCTTCCCGCTGGAGAGAGATTGAGAGAGAATAACAATGCTCCCTGATGCATTCATTTCCTGGAGTTCTAAGCAGGAGGGAACCTCCTAGCAGTAAGTAGACTGGTTCCAGATCAGTTTGCCATGGAGTGACAATGACCTTAGAAGTTTGCAAGACAGCACAAACTGATCTGGGACCAGGCTTACCATGCAGCAACTATGGAGAGAAACGTTGACAACAAACAACATGTGATGGATAAACACAGCAAATCCCTCTTTTGATGGACAGTTGAATAGATTAGAAGTAGAAGTTGAAGAGATCACTGTCAGGCATGACGGCATGCGAACTTGATTAGAAATTAACATAGCACTGGATTCCAACCTTGCAATGAACCCGAATACAGTCGTAGAAGTAGCGCCATTTTTTAGGACAGAAGTGTACTTTCACTGTGTAGGACAGTCCGGGGACAAGACGATACTGCATAGAATATCAAAATGGAGGAATTAACCATCAACACTGACACGCATACGAATCAAAGATCATAGACGGAATGCATAACATGACATCAAATAGTAATAAACAAACACCTTTTTTAAATATTTCGTTTGGAAGTGCTTTGTTTGGGTGGGGATAATGTGAATGTTGATCACTTCAGATGATATGTTGATAAGTTTCTGAGGAAGATTAAAACAAAGATGAATTACATGACGCCTTGTATAAGAATGTACTGGTACATGAAGTGCATATATCGGCACAATCCATCTAAAGTCAGTGCTTTGTCTTTTGTTCTCTTGGAACAGTCAACACTCTTTGCTTCACTCACCAAGGTCCTCTGATAATCCTTCCCCAGTTTAAACCCACTGAAGTGAAGTGCTGAGGGTTCTGCATGGATTGCACTGTTGCTCTTGAGTTTGGTATAGGTTTCTGGAAAGTATAATATAAATGAGATGTCTTCACCATCTGCTTAGTCCCGTGTGGCTCAATTGGTAGAGCATGACGCTTGCAATGCCAGGGTTGTGGGTTTGATTCCCATGGGGGACCAGTATGGGGGAAAAGTATGAACATGTATGCACTCACTACTGTAAGTCGCTCTTGATAAGAGCATTTGCTAAATGAAGTAAATATTAAAACCCAAAACAAGTGGAAAATATTATCAAACGCCTGAGGAATCACACACTGCATAATGTAGGCTACGGTAACTCAGATAGCATCATGAGCATGCATATTATAGTTCTAGCCCTAGCGCTCTACTACAATAAACATATTATTCTTGACTGAATATAGCCTGTTAAATATATGACTGAGATGTATCAAATTGTTTAAGTGTAAGGGTCCTACGGGTCACCCGCCCACCCGACTAGAATCACTACTCTAGACGGGTCTGACCTAGAGTACGTGGACAACTACAAATATCTAGGTGTCTGGTTAGACTGTAAACTCTCCTTCCAGACTCACATTAAGAATCTCCAATCCAAAGTTAAATCTAGAATCGGTTTCCTATTTCGCAACAAAGCCTCCTTCACTCATGCTGCCAAACATGCCCTCGTAAAACTGACTATCATACCGATCCTTGACTTCGCCGATGTCATTTACAAAATAGCCTCCAACACTCTACTCAGCAAATTGGATGTTGTCTATCACAGTGCCATCCGTTTTGTCTCCAAAGCCCCATATAATACCCACCACTGTGACCTGTACGCTCTTGTTGGCTGGTCCTCACTACATATTCGTCGCCAAACCCACTGGCTCCAGGCCATCTATAAATCACTGCTAGGCAAATCCCCGCCTTATCTTAGCTCATTGGTCATCATAGCAACACCCACCCGTAGTCTGCGCTCCAGCGGGTATATCTCACTGGTCATCCCCAAAGCCAACACCTCCTTTGGCCGCAATTCCTTCCAGTTCTCTGCTGCCAATGACTGGAACAAATTGCAAAAATCTCTGAAGCTGGAGACACTTATCTCCCTCACTAACTTTAAGCATCAGTTGTCAGAGCACCTTACCGATCACTGCACCTGTACACAGCCCATCTGAAATTAGCCCGCCCAACTACCTCATCCCTATATTGTTATTTATTTTGCTCATCTGTACCCCAGTATCTCTATTTGCACATCATCTCTTGCACATCATTCCAGTGTTAATACTAAATTGTAATTATTTTGCACTATAGCCTATTTTATTGCCTTACCTCCATAACTTGCTAAATTTGCACACTGTATATTAATTGTATTTCTGTTGTATTTTTGATTTTTGTTTTGTTTTACCCCATATGTAACTCTGTGTTGTTGTTTTTATCGCACTGCTTTGCTTTATCTTGGCCAGGTCGCAGTTGTAAATGAGAACTTGTTCTCAACTGGTTTACCTGGTTAAATAAAGGTGAAATAAAAATAAAATAAAAATAAAATGAGGGACATTAGAGGGACTTATTTTTGTGTCCTCCACCAGTTGGCACAGGGGAAGAGGGGTCTTCTTCCTTTGACTGTCTGTGAATGTCTCTGATGCAGAGTGTGCCACTTCCATCACTTCTCCATTAAAAACAGGGCTGAAGAAGATAGCAAACAATATCACAATTCATATCACATCAGATATGTAACGTTAAACGCTTGCATTTCAAAGATGCAATGTTGTCCATATGATAATGAAAAGAACCAAATGACACAAAGCTAGCAAGCCAACTTTGTGCATGTGCAGCTACTGTGGTTGACACAGGAAAGTAAGCAAACTAGCTAGGGACGGGTTAGCAAGAAAGAGTGGAAGCTAGCA
The DNA here is from genome assembly GCF_964263955.1 of Coregonus lavaretus. NCBI lineage: Eukaryota > Metazoa > Chordata > Actinopteri > Salmoniformes > Salmonidae > Coregonus > Coregonus lavaretus. Next base: position 171,642 of record NW_028164445.1, on the reverse strand, counting down.
GCTAGCAGAGAGAAACAGCTAGCAAAGAAAAACAGCTAACGTCGTTAGCTAGCTTGTTATCAAACTTAATCAAACAGTTGTTTTATTTCGATTTGGTAACGTTAGCTCATAAACAACACACGTTTTTATTCGTTGCATGATGTGGGTGCTTTTCAAGGTTGAAAACTGAACGTACCTTTTGTTTCACTGATAGAACATCCACCAAACACTCTCGTCACCATAGTGATTCTTCCGTGGGGCGGGATATTTTTTCAAGGGTTAGTATTAGCAAATAGTTTCTAAACCCAGAGGCGCAACATCTGGGAACGCTTGCGAAACAGGCCAAGCAGACAAGACCGGGGTTTGGGGTTTATGAAGTCAATGAGAGAAGTAAAAAAATATTCATTTGTTGTACATTTTCTCGAAATCTAAAGGCACAACCTGGAGTCGAGACATCGTCTTAAGTAGTTGAACATGGTATTACTACAACCTCGTGAAAGTGACACACTGACACGTTTTCATTTTTGTCAAAAACAACTTTATATCAAAAGAGTGCCTTTGACATGACGGTCTGCACATGTGCAGTACAGCGTGAGACGACCATTAGACACAATGACGTATTTCTGCGCATGAGTTTAGCGAGCCAACGTTGCCATGACTTCGCCTACATGCGTTATCGGGGATTTATATTGGAGAAGCAGTTTCTGCCTATCTTCATACTGTACTGTCTTTGGTACTAGTCTATTATAAAATTGGGCAGGTGTAATAACTGCTCAAACAAAACACATGCAGTTGGTTTGGACAAAGCCAGTGGATGCTGTTTGATGACTTGCTGGTTTGAATTGGACGATTATTTCAGACTTTTAGTACCGAAAGTCAGTTTGCAGTTTATTAAAGTCTATAATTTGGTTACAGTTTTCTGGTATATGATGCTTGTGACTGACAAAATGCACATTGGAATTATTGGAATCCTACTGGGCATGTACTCAGTGGCGGCTCCTGAAAAAATTCTCAGGGGGGGCAATTTTTCTGATGATTTAGGTGACCTACACACATTTTTAAAAAGATATGTCCAGCAACAACATGAAGACAGGGGCAGCATATAAGTCAATACCAGAAGCATTTATTGACTGATCTCAAAAGTGTTGGCTTACAAAAGCAAAATAAGTTATCACAGTAAAAATAATCAAGGGTGTTCTTTCACATTCCTCAACACTGCATAAACAATATGCATTTCCATAAACAAATGAAATATCAGCTGAAAATACAGCATCTTGGTATTTGTTCAGATTGCAGGATCAACAAGAGCTTTTACCACATTTTTTGATATTGTTTAATCTTACCTTATGGCCTGCACTTGCTTGTGAAGCTGTCGAGGGCACGTTTGATAAAGACAGCATCGATGTCCTTCTTCTGTAGCTTCTGGTACAGAATGTCGACGTGGGGCATGATTTTGTGAAAAAGCCGCAGGAAAAAAATTAAATCTTCATCATGTAGTATCCTCACGTAGCCAGCTGCCTCTCTCACGGTGTGCTGGTCAAATGAACCCAATGAACCCGTCCGGATGGCTTCAAAACATTCTATGAGGTCGTCTCGATTCTCGTAGACAGTGTTCACGACTCTGCTGTTGCTAACCTCATCGTTGTGGCGGCGGACAGCTAGCCTGTATCCCTCATCCAGTTGAGTGGCAATATTCACTCTCCCCAAAGCAAACAATCTCAAACAGCTATATGTGGGTCTTTGACAGCTCATTTTTCTTAATCTTTTCTGAAAGATGGTGCATGTCGGTTACACCAGTCGCTGTCCAAGCAGTGCTGTCTGCCTTGCCGCCTTCAGGGTGAAAGAGTAGTTTCTTAGTTACGTTCATGGTTACGTTACGTTACGTATGACGAAAGCGCGTAAGTGCAAGCCCTCAGAAACCCATAGAGATTGTATTGAAAGCTCTGATATTTGAAAAAAAAATATTTTACATTAGAGGCTATGAGAGACGTCTGGGCGATTTTCAACCTGACTGAAATCGCCCCAAAACGGGCGGGGACATTTGAAGCACGACTTTAGCCTGATTGGACATTTAGTGGCAGATCAGGCGTCTAGATTAGAACACTGAACTACTGTTGCCGTGATATAATTGATTAGAAAAAAAATCCCTTCCTTTTCCCGTTTGGCAGTGCGTCGCCCATATCGCCCTAATGAACACACCGCCCCTGCATGTACTTGAAGGTAAGAATGAACGCGCGTGTTTGAAACAGCTGGGCATGTTTGGCAAAGGTACATACATATACACTGAGTGTACGAAACATTAGGAACACCTTCATAATACTGAGTTTGTACCCCCTTTTGCCCTTAGAACAGCCTCAATTCGTCGGGGCATGGACTACAAGGTGTCGAAAGCGTTCCACAGGGATGCTGGCCCATGTTGACTCCAATGCTTCCCACAGTTGTGTCAAGTTAGCAGGATGTTTGGTGGACCATTCTTGATACACACTGGAAACTGTTGAGCGTGGAAAACCCCAGCAGTGTTGCAGTTCTTGACACACTCAAACTTGTGCACCTGGCACCTACTACTACCATACCCCGTTCAAAGGCACTTACATTTTTTGTCTTGCCCATTCACATTTAAATTGACGCATACACAATCCATGTCTCAAGGCTTCAAAATCCATATTTAACCTGTCTCCTCTTCATCTATACTGATTTTAAGTGGATTAAACAGGTGACATCAATAACGGATCATAGCTTTCACCTGGATTCACATGGTCAGTCTACTATGTCATGGAAAAATAATCTAGGTTGAAGGTTATGCCTTTAGATTTTGAGAAACTTTGCAAATAAGGAATACTTTTTTAATGTTTTGTACACTCAGTGACTTCAGAAATTATTCACACCCCTTGACCTTTTCCAAATGTTGTTGTTACAAAGAGGGTTAAAAATTGGTCAACTATCTACACAAAATACTTTCATGTCAAAGTGGGGGGGAAATGCTAACACATATTAGGAAGGTGTTCCTAATGTTTGGTATACTCAGTGTATATTAGAATCACCTTTGGCAGAGACTTTTCTACAGAGACTACAGCTGTGAGTCTTTTCTGGGTAAGTCTCTCTAAGACCTTTCCACAGCATGATTGTGCAACATTTGCCCATTATTCATTTCAAAATTCTTCAAGCTCTGTCAAATTGGTTGTTGATCATTGCAAGACAACCATTTTCAGATCTTGCCATAGATTTTAAAGCAGATTTAAATCAAAACTGTAACTCGGCAACTCAGGAACACTCCAGTGTAGATGTGGTCTTATGTTTTGTCCTGCTGAAAGGTGAATTAATCTCCCAGTGTCTGGTGGAAAGCAGACTGAAGCAGGTTTTTTTCTAGGATTTTGCCTGTGCCCATTCCAATGATTACAAGCATACCCATAACATGATGCAGCCACCACTATGCTTGAACATATGGAGAGTGCTACTCAGTAATGTGTTGTATTGAATTTCCCCCAAACATAACACTGTGTATTCAGGACAAAAAGTACATTGTTTTGTCAATGTTTTTGCTGTATTACTTTAGTGCCTTGTTGCAAACAGGATGCATGTTTTGGAATATTTTTGTTCTGTACAGGCTTCCTTATTTTCCCTGTCAATTAAGTTAGTATTGTGGAGTAACTACAATGTTGATCCATCCTTAGTTTTCTCTTATCACAGCCATTAAACTCTTAACTGTTTTAGAGTCATCGTTGGCCTCATGGCGAAATCCCTGAGTGGTTTCCTTCCTCTCCAGCAACTGAGTTAGGAAGGACACCGCTATCTTTTTAGTCACTAGGTGTATTGATACACCATCCAAAGTGTAGTTAATAACTTCACCATGCTCAAAGGGATATTCAATGTCTGCTTTAATTTTTTTTTACCCATCTACCAATAGGTGCCCTTCTTTATGAGGCATTGGAAAACCTCTGTGGTCTTTGTGGTTGAATATGTGTGTAAAGTTGACTGCTCGACTGAGGGACCTTACAGATAATTGTATGTGTGGGGTACAGAGATGAGGTAGACATAAAATAAAATAAAACTATTATGTGACTTGTTAACATATGTTTACTCCTGAACTTATTTAGGCTTGCAATAACAAAGGGGTTGAATACTTATTGACTAAAGACATTTAAGCTTTTCATTTTTTATTTATTTGTAAACATTTCAAAAAACATAATTCCACTTAATTCCAGTGACAAAAAACTCAATTGAATCAATTTTAAATTCAGTCTGTTACAACAAAATGTGGAAAAAGTCAAGGGGTGTGAATACCTTCTGGAGGCACTGTAGGCTATGGGGAGATGACACATGCACACATTATTTTTCTTTTTAACTATGAAAGGTTCAAGCAGACTGTGAGCCGTACATCATTCTTATTCGAGAGTACTGTTTGCCATATAATGCATGACAATAAACCACCAAACACATGTATACCCCCCCCAAAAAAAAGATAATGGTAACTGATTTTTTTTTCTTATACAGACTGCAAGGGTATGTGGGACCACTTGAATTGCTGGTCTCCTGCTTTTGTAGGGGAAACTGCATCACATAACTGTCCCAATTTCTTCAAATCAGAAGGTGAGAGACCCCCACCCCACCCCTGGCTGTTACGATGTGTGTGTTAGACCCCCACCCCACCCCTGGCTGTTATGTGTTAGACCCCCACCCCACCCCTGGCTGTTATGATGTGTTAGACCCCCACCCCACCCCTGGCTGTTATGATGTGTTAGACCCCCACCCCACCCCTGGCTGTTATGTGTTAGACCCCCACTCCACCCCTGGCTGTTATGTGTTAGACCCCCACCCCACCCCTGGCTGTTATGTGTTAGACCCCCACCCCACCCCTGGCTGTTATGATGTGTTAGACCCCCACCCCACCCCTGGCTGTTATGATGTGTTAGACCCCCACCCCACCCCACCCCTGGCTGTTATGTGTTAGACCCCCACTCCACCCCTGGCTGTTATGTATTAGACCCCCACCCCACCCCTGGCTGTTATGTGTTAGACCCCCACCCCACCCCTGGCTGTTATGATGTGTTAGACCCCCACCCCACCCCTGGCTGTTACAATGCGTTAGACCCCCACCCCACCCCTGGCTGTTATGTGTTAGACCCCCACCCCACCCCTGGCTGTTATGTGTTAGACCCCCACCCCACCCCTGGCTGTTATGCGTTAGACCCCCACCCCACCCCTGGCTGTTATGTGTTAGACCCCCACCCCACCCCTGGCTGTTATGATGTGTTAGACCCCCACCCCACCCCTGGCTGTTATGTGTTAGACCCCCACCCCACCCCTGGCTGTTATGATGTCTTAGACCCCCCACCCCACCCCTGGCTGTTATGTGTTAGACCCCCACCCCACCCCTGGCTGTTATGATGTGTTAGACCCCCACCGCACCCCTGGCTGTTATGTGTTAGACCCCCACCCCACCCCTGGCTGTTATGATGTCTTAGACTCCCACCCCACCCCTGGCTATTATGTATGTGTTAGTTAATGATCCACTACTAAGATAATTTGTTTCCATTCAATACAAAAATGTTTGTCTTTCTACCATAAACTGTTGATTGATGCTCATATATGCGATAGACTAAAAGGACAGAGGAGTGGTAAAGAGTTCATAAAAGGTCTGCTTGTGGAAACAGCGGCATCATGAAGTGATTTATGACAACCTTACATAACACAAATGAAGCCTGCAAAAACTACTGCCTGCACTAAAATACCAGAGAGATTGAACCTGCGTACTATGTAGGTCTGTGTGTCTTAGAAAATATTTGGTCTGTTCCACCGTTGCTCTGCATGGTCAAGTTTTTTTACTCTGATGCCGACTATTTTGATGGCCATAATTCGTTTATTTGAACAGAATAGTCAGTAAGTATTGATGAGACTGTATGATTTTCCAGGTAAAGTGTACCGGAACTGCACAGACACGGGCTGGACGGACCCATTCCCTCCGTACGAGCATGCATGTTTCAACGAAACCTTACACTTACTTGGAGAGGTGGGTACATGTGTAATCTTAGTATATGCTACATCAATGGTTTTGTCTTTGATTCAGGACAAATACATAAAAATAAGGGAAAGCCATAGAAGTGTTGAGCAGTGATTTAAAAATACATGGACAATTTTCATAAAAATATATTCTTACACCAGGCCACTTTTTCCTCCCAGTCACATGACTCCCACATGTACTTCCCCTACGTGAAGACCATGTACACTGCAGGCTACGCTCTCTCTCTAATCTCTCTCACCATCGCCATCACCATCCTCTGTCTCTTTAGGTGAGAAACAGAGAATCAAGTCTAAGAATTATTATGATAAAAATATATGATAATCCATTCGGATACCCAATAAACCAGACTGTAACCAACATGCTTATCTTAATATTGTGTCTCAGTGGAGGATTAAACATATTACAACATGGGTGTCAAAAGCATGTTGGTCAAGGAGGACATTTACAGCTGCTTTGACACTTTTCCTGTTGTCTAGGAAACTGCACTGCACCAGAAACTACATCCACATCCAACTCTTTGTCTCCTTCATCCTGCGTGCTTCCTTCATCTTCATCAAAGACTCTGTGCTCTTCACCGATGAAGACTTCTACCATTGTGACGACTACCCAGTACGTATCTACTGTACTTTGTAGTGACTGTCAATGCATGTGTAAATGGATGAACACATTGATAGAGAGAAATGTGTAATTTAGTGTGTGAAAGCAGAATAACTCACTTTTCTAACTCTTCAAAAAATTCCTGGTTTTGATAGTTATTAATCTTTCAACATGATATGAACATACTAAAATACCCCTCCTACACTATACAGTGCATTCGGAAAGTATTCGGACCCCTTGACTTTTCCACATTTTGTTACGTTACAGCCTTATTCTAAAATGGATTACATTGTTTTTTTCCCTCATCAATCTACACACAATACCCCATAATGACAAAGCAAAAACAGGTTTTTAGAAATGTTTGCAAATTTATGAAACATAAAAAACTGAAATATCACATTTACATAAGTATTCAGACCCTTTACTCAATAGTTTGTTGAAGCACCTTTGGCAGCGATTACAGCCTCAAGTCTTCTTGGGTATGACGCTACAAGCGTGGCACACCTGTATTTGGGAATTTCTCCCATTCTTCTCTGCAGATCCTCTCAAGCTCTGTCAGGTTGGATGGGGAGCATTGCTGCACACCTATTTTCAAGTCTCTCCAGAGATGTTCGATGGGGTTCAAGTCCAGGCTCTGGCTGGGCCACTCAAGGACATTCAGAGACTTGTCCCGAAGCCACTCCTGCGTTGTCTTGGCTGTGTGCTTAGGGTCGTTGTCCTGTTGGAAGGTGAACCTTCGCCTAAGTCTAAGGTCCTGAGCGCACTGGAGCAGGTTTTCATCAAGGATCTCTCTGTACTTTGCTCTGTTCATCTTTCCCTCAATCCTGACTAGTCTCCCAGTCCCTGCCGTTGAAAAACATCCCCACAGCATGATGCTGCCACCACCATGCTTCACCGTAGGGATGGTGCCAGGTTTCATCAGACCAGAGAATCTTGTTTCTCATGGTCTGAGAGTCCTTTAGCCAAACTCCAAGCGGGCTGTCATGTGCCTTTTACTGAGGAGTGGCTTCCGTCTGGCCACTTTACTATAAAGGCCTGATTGGTGGAGTGCTGCAGAGATGGTTGTCCTTCTGGAAGGTTCTCCCATCTCCACAGAGGAACTCTGAAGCTCTGTCAGAGTGACCATCGGGTTCTTGGTCAACTCCCTGACCAAGGCCCTTCTCCCCCGATTGCTAAGTTTGGCCGGGCAGCCAGCTCTAGGAAGAGTCTTGGTGGTTCCAAACTTCTTCCATTTAAGAATGATGGAGCCCACTGTGTTCTTGGGGACCTTCAATGCTGCAGACATTGCTGTACCCTTCCCCAGATCTGCGCCTCAACACAATCCTGTCTCGGAGCTCTACGGACAATTCCTTCGACCTCATGGCTTGGTTTTTCCTCTGACATGCACTGTCAACTGTGGTACCTTATATAGACAGGTGTGTGCCTTTCCAAATCATGTCCAATCAATTGAATTTACCACTGGTGGACTCCAATCAAGTTGTAGAAACATCTCAAGGATGAACAATGGAAACAGGATGCACCTGAGCTCAATTTCGAGTCTCATAGCAAAGGGTCTGAATACTTATGTAAATAAGGTGTTTTTAGTTTTCGCTTTGTCATTATGGGGTATTGTGTGTAGATTGATGAGTAAATATAACTTGACTGGCCTGCACAGATCCCTGACCTCAACCCCATCGAACACCTTTGGGATAAATTGGACCGCCGACTGCGATTCAGGCCTAATCGCCCAACATCAGTGCCCGACCTCACTTATACTCGTGGCTGAATGGAAGCAAGTCCCCGTGGCAATGTTCCAACATCTAGTGGAAAGCCTTCCCAGAAGTGGAGGCTGTTATAGCAGCAAAGGGGGGACAAACTCCATATGAATGCCCATGATTTTGGAATGAGACGTTTGACAAGCAGGTGTCCACATACTTTTGGTCATGTAGTGTATCTTTTCTCATCATATCCTGTAGGTGGTGTGTAAGTTAGTGGTGATGTTCTCCAACTACTGCATCATGGCTAACTACAGCTGGCTGCTGGTGGAGGGACACTACCTCCACACCCTGGTCAGCGTCTCCTTCTTCTCCAAGAAGAAACCCCTGTGGTGGTACATCATCCAGGGCTGGGGTACGGACACCTGTCCCCTCTACATTACAACAACACTACACATGCCATGTCATTGATGTCATCTAGCAATGTCATGTCATAGTGAACTGTTCACTGAAAAGAGGGATTGAATTTAACTAAACAGTTTTTGTTTTTCTACATAGGTTTGCCAATGATTGTCATTGTATCCTGGGGCTTGGCAAAATACTTCTATGAGGATGAAGGGTAAGATACAGATGAATGGGATGTCATAGACCATTTTAAACAGATGACAATTGCATCATCATCATAGTTCACATACATTAATAGGTTTCTCTTTCTCCTCAAGCTGCTGGGAGACAAGGGTACATGACTGGGTTTGGTGGATTCTCAGAGTACCAGTCCTACTCTTCATAGTTGTAAGTGCATCAATCTCTGTTGATAACTAATGATTAGGCCTATGCATTGTTCAAGATTCTTCAAGACAGAATACCAGGGCACATTCTCAGAGCATGCGCAGACCAGCTGGCAAGTGTCTTCACGGACATGTTCAATCTCTCCTTGTACCAGATTGTAATCCTAACATGTTTCAAGCTGACCACCATTGTACCTGTTCCCAAGAACTCCAAGGTAAACTGCCTAAATGACTATCGCCCTGTAGCACTCGCATCTTTAATTATTAAGTGCTTTGGAAGGCTGGTCAAGTCACACATCAACACCATTATCCCAGACACCCTGGAACCACTCCCAATTCACATACTGCCCCAACAGATCCACAGATGATGCTATCTCAATTGCATTTCACACCGCCCTCTCCCACCTGGACAAGAGGGGAAATCACTATGTGAGATTGCTGTTCATAGACTACAGCGCAGCATTCAACACCATATTCCCCTCCAAGCTCCTCACCAAGCTCGGGACCCTGGGACTGAACCTCTGTAACTGGATCCTGGACTTCCTGACGGGCCGGCCCCAGATGGTGAGGGTAGGCAACAACACCTCCGCCACGCTGACCATCAACACGGGGGCCCCTCAGGGGTGTGTGCCTAGTCCCCTCCTGTACTCCCTGTTCACCCACGACTCCAGCACCATCAAGTTTGCTGACGACAACGGTGGTAGGCCTGATCACTGATGGTGATGAGACAGCCTACAGGGAGGAGGTCAGAGACTTGGCAGTGTGGTGGCAGGACATCAGCCTCTCCTCAACATCAGTAAGACCAAGGAGCTGAGTGTGGACTACAGGAGAAAGAGGGGAGAGCATGTCCCGATCCACATCGATGGGGCTGTAGTGGAGCAGGTCGAAAGCTTCAAGTTCCTTGGCGTCCACATCACTAAGGACTTAACATGGTGTACACACACCCGCACAGTCGTGAAGAGGGCACGAAAGTGTCTCTTCCCCTCAGGGCCGAAAAGATTTGGCATGGGCCCTTGGATCGTCAAAAAGTTACACAGCTGCATCGAGAGCATTTTGATTGGGTGCATCACCGCTTGGTATGGAAAATGCACCGCCCTCGACCGCAAAGCGCTACAGAGGGTGGTGCGGACGGCTCAGTACATCACTGGGACCGAGCTCCCTGCCATCCAGGACCTCTATATCAGGCAATGTCAGAGGAAGGCCTGAAAATGTGTCAAAGACACCCACCCAAGTTCACTGTTCACTCTGCTACCGTCCGGCAAATGGTACCGGAGCATCAGCTCTCGGCCCAACAGGTTCCGAGACAGCTTCTACCCCCAAGCCGTAAGACTGCTAATAGCCATAAATAGTTAATTAAATGGTTACCCGGACTATCTGCATTGACCCTATCTTGCACTGACTAGCCCTCTCTATACATTTTATATATACAGTGGGGAAAAAAAGTATTTAGTCAGCCACCAATTGTGCAAGTTCTCCCACTTAAAAAGATGAGAGAGGCCTGTAATTTTCATCATAGGTACACGTCAACTATGACAGACAAAATGAGAAAAAAATATCCAGAAAATCACATTGTAGGATTTTTAATGAATTTATTTGCAAATTATGGTGGAAAATAAGTATTTGGTCAATAACAAAAGTTTCTCAATACTTTGTTATATACCCTTTGTTGGCAATGACACAGGTCAAACGTTTTCTGTAAGTCTTCACAAGGTTTTCACACACTGTTGCTGGTATTTTAGCCCATTCCTCCATGCAGATCTCCTCTAGAGCAGTGATGTGTTGGGGCTGTCGCTGGGCAACACGGACTTTCAACTCCCTCCAAATATTTTCTATGGGGTTGAGATCTGGAGACTGGCTAGGCCACTCCAGGACCTTGAAATGCTTCTTACGAAGCCACTCCTTCGTTGCCCGGGCGGTGTGTTTGGGATCATTGTCATGCTGAAAGACCCAGCCACAATTCATCTTCAATGCCCTTGCTGATGGAAGGAGGTTTTCACTCAAAATCTCACGATACATGGCCCCCCCATTCATTCTTTCCTTTACACGGATCAGTCGTCCTGGTCCCTTTGCAGAAAAACAGCCCCAAAGCATGATGTTTCCACCCCCATGCTTCACAGTTGGTATGGTGTTCTTTGGATGCAACACAGCATTCTTTGTCCTCCAAACACGACGAGTTGAGTTTTTACCAAAAAGTTATATTTTGGTTTCATCTGACATTCTCCCAATCCTCTTCTGGATCATCGAAATGCACACTAGCAAACTTCAGACGGGCCTGGACATGTACTGGCTTAAGCAGGGGGACACGTCTGGGACTGCAGGATTTGAGTCCCCGGCGGCGTAGTGTGTTACTGATGGTAGGCTTTGTTACTTTGGTCCCAGCTCTCTGCAGGTCATTCACTAGGTCCCCCTGTGTGGTTCTGGGATTTTTGCTCACCGTTCTTGTGATCATTTTGACCCCACGGGGTGAGATCTTGTGTGGAGCCCCAGATCGAGGGAGATTATCAGTGGTCTTGTATGTCTTCCATTTCCTAATAATTGCTCCCACAGTTGATTTCTTCAAACCAAGCTGCTTACCTATTGCAGATTCAGTCTTCCCAGCCTGGTGCAGGTCTAGAATTTTGTTTCTGGTGTCCTTTGACAGCTCTTTGGTCTTGGCCATAGTGGAGTTTGGAGTGTGACTGTTTGAGGTTGTGGACAGGTGTCTTTTATACTGATAACAAGTTCAAACAGGTGCCATTAATACAGGTAACGAGTGGAGGACAGAGGAGCCTCTTAAAGAAGAAGTTACAGGTCTGTGAGAGCCAGAAATCTTGCTTGCTTGTAGGTGACCAAATACTTATTTTCCACCATAATTTGCAAATAAATTCATAAAAAATCCTACAATGTGATTTTCTGGAAATTTTTTCCTCAATTTGTCTGTCATAGTTGACGTGTACCTATGATGAAAATTACAGGCCTCTCTCATCTTTTTAAGTGGGAGAACTTGCACAATTGGTGGCTGACTAAATACTTTTTTCCCCCACTGTATATACACACATACATACACACACACACACTGAGTGTACAAAACATTACGAACACCTTCCTAATATTGAGTTGCACCCCCTTTTGCCATCAGAATAGCCTCAATTCATCAGGGCATGGACTACAAGGTGTCGAAAGCGTTCCACAGGGATGCTGGCCCACGTTGACTTCAATGCTTCCCACAGTTGTGTCAAGTTGGCTGGATGTCCTTTGGGTGGTGGAGCATTCTTGATACACACAGGAAACTGTTGAGCGTGAAAAACCCAGCAGCGTTGCATTTCTTGAAACATTCAAACCGGTGTACCTGGCACCTACTACCATTCCCTATTCAAAAGCACTTAAATCTTTTGTCTTTCCCATTCACCCTCTGAATGGCACACACACACAATCCATGTCTCAAGGATTAAACATCCTTCTTTAACCTGTCTCCTCCCCTTCATCTACACTGATTGGAGTAGATTTAACAGGTGACATCAATAAGGGACCATAGCTTTCACCTGGTCAGTCTGTCATGGAAAGAGCAGGTGTTCTTAATGTTTTGTATACAAAAAAAGAAACACACACATGCTGCTGCTGCTACTCTGTGCTTTATTTTACTTATATTTTTATCTATCCTGATGCCTAGTCCCTTTACCCTGACTTCATGTCCTTATCTACCTCAAATAGTGTACCCCATACCCATGCACATTGATCTGGTACTCCCTGTATACAGCTTCATTCTTGTATATATGTTTTTACTGCATTGTTGTAAAGGGCTCGTAAGCAAGCGTTTCACTGTCAGTTAACACCCTTTGTATTCGGTGTATGTGACAAATACAATTTGATGTTTGTTTTTTATATAACTCAGAATGTAAATATTTGTTTTACTCCCTACAGTAATCATTTGTTGCCATTTCATTGCAGATTAATTTTATATTTTTTCTGAGTATCATACGAATTCTGGTGGGGAAACTGCGGATGCCAGACATGCATGGAACTGAATTCAGCCAATACAAGTGAGTTGTCAAAATCACCAGAATATACTATTACCAAAGCATTTCAAGGATGTTTATTCTGTAGGGTATAAAAAAAACTTAAAACAGTGTTACAGTACCTGTGCTAACTTTCTGTAAGCGTTGCCCAGTCAAACCTGAAAGACCAGCACAACGGCAAACTAATGGAATCTCTCCAAACATGTGTACAGTATTGATTTATGTATTTTGTGTATTGTAAAATTGCATATTTTCCTTGTATCTTTTCAGGAGACTTACCAAATCTACTTTTCTTTTGGTGACCCTCTTTGGTTTGTACTACATCCTCTTTGCCTTCTTACCCATCAAAGTCAGTGGTTTAACTTACAAAATATGGACCTTTGTTGAGCTGGCTCTTGCATCAACACAGGTAATTTTGATTTTTACTTTTTTACTTTGCAGGAATACTATTTGATGTCTAAATTCCCCTTTCTTCCTTTCCAGGGCTTTGGAGTTGCTGTTCTTTACTGTTTTCTAAATGGGGAGGTAGGTTTTTTGTCCATTTCTCAAAACTATGATGTTAAATGAAGTTGAAATAAGTGGTATAAATGTGCTATTGCTAATATTAGGCAGCTAGCCCTGATTAACTAGTGCTCGATGATACACTTTCTCCATCCCCTCCCCCCACACACAGGTACAGTACGAGGTACAGAGGAGATGGCGAAGGTGGAGGCTGAAGCAGCATCTACACGGGGTGCCAAGACACCATGGCTCCATGAGCCAAAGCGGCTCTCCCCTTACCCAGGTCTCCTTGCTTCCCTGTTCCGGACCGGCCAGCCTGGCATGACCTTTGACGACCCCCCCCCCAATCACTGGAGATCTCTTAGACATGCCAGATAAAAACACTCATACAGAGGGACTCTCTCAAGACATCAAGGGTACTTAAGTTACATAACTTTATTTAACTTGAGGAATGGTCCACAGAATCACTTGGCCACTCTTGAAGACTTGGACATTGCATGGGAAACAGCACTGTTATTTTGTGTCATTCCCTCAAGCTCAAGCAACATTTCTACGACTATGGACCAGGCCTGAAGATCTAGGACATTTTGGGTTCAGTGGAAATCCTAAGAAACAGGAAGATATTCAAAAACAAGAAGTAGGCCTCAGCTCTTCATCATCAACATGTGAAAGATAAATCCTGGAAAGGGGTCTGGTTATGGCCAGCCTCTTGTCCAGAGAATGTATCGACATGATTGAAAATTCTCACTTTTTATTATACTTCAAAGACAGATCTTTTAAGAAACATAATTTACTGTTCTTTTGCATCAATGTACTGTATTTTCTCACAATTTGACATTTTCTGAAATAAATACCCAGATCAAAAGGCTGCACTTTTTCAAGAGGATAACAAATTGCTGGTGAGTTGTCTAATAAACGGTCATCTTGGTTGTCTCAACACTTCACCCATGTAAAATGTCAGATTTGGTCCCTTTCCTTCTTGCTCATGGTAATTTATTATAAACTGGATGGTTCAAGCCCTGAATGCGGATTTGGCTGACAGCCGTGGTATATCAGACCTTATACCACGGGTATGACAAAACATTTATTTTTACTGTTCTAATGACATTGGTAACCAGTTTATAATAGCAATAAGGCACCTCTGGGATTTGTGGTAGATGGTCAATATACCATGGCTAAGGGCTGTTCTTAGGCACGCACGACGCAAAGCAGAGTGCCTTGATACAGCCCTTAACCGTGGTATATTGGCCATATACCACACCCCCTCGTGCCTTATTGCTTTATTATAAAATGGTTCTTAGAAAAATATGTGCACTAATGTCCTAAAGATAACCTCTACATTGGATACTTTGCTTTCATTTCTTCCACAAAGGCAATATATTATTTTATGGCATCTTCTTTGGACTTTCCTATTGGATTGAAAATAGAAACAGAACACATTGAAGATTTGTGTTACATTCAAAACAGAGAGAGTGGAAAGGCAGAATAATACATTGTCCAAAATACTTACCTTCCTGTGCTTTCCAACCATCCCATTTAGATTTTCCTTACATTTTACATTACATTTTAGTCATTTAGCAGACGCTCTTATCCAGAGCGACTTACAGTTAGTGAATACATTTTTATTTTTTTATACTGGCCCCCCGTGGGAATCAAACCCACAACCCTGGCGTTGCAAACGCCATGCTCTATCAACTGAGCTACATCCCTACCGGCCATTCCCTCCCCTACCCTGGACGACGCTGGGCCAATTGTGCGCCGCCCATGAGTCTCCCGGTCGCGGCCGGCTGCGACAGAGCCTGGATTCGAACCAGGATCTCTAGTGGCACAGTTAGCACTGCGATGCAGTGCCTTAGACCACTGCGCCACTCCTTGGAAGTCAAATATTCCCGGACGCTCTGTGG
Source organism: Coregonus lavaretus (assembly GCF_964263955.1). Classification (NCBI taxonomy): domain Eukaryota; kingdom Metazoa; phylum Chordata; class Actinopteri; order Salmoniformes; family Salmonidae; genus Coregonus; species Coregonus lavaretus. Next base: position 156,165 of record NW_028164445.1, on the reverse strand, counting down.
ACACAACACATACATTTTCAAAGTTACTCTTACATCAACAAAAATATTACTTTAACTGGCAGGTATTGACAAAGTCTGAATACACTTGCCCATCGGGTAAGTCAGGATTATTTTTTGGTTACCCGAAGATTATGATCGCTTTCCCGATAATGTAAAAATAAACTACACTGAACCAAAATATAAAACGCAACATGCAACAATTTTACAGTTCATATAAATAAATACATTAGGCCCTAATCTATGGATCTCACATGACTGGGAATACAGATTTGCCTCATGCAGCCCGACATCTTCGCATTGAGTTGATCAGGCTGTTGATTGTGGCCTGTGGAATGTTGTCTCACTCCTCTTCGATGGCTGTGTGAAGTTGCTGGATATTGGCGGGAACTGGAACACGCTGTCGGAAACATCAATCCAGAGCATCCCAAACATGTTCAATGGTTGACATGTCTAGGTATGCAGGCCATCGAAGAACTGGGACATTTTCAGCTTCCAGGAATGGTGTACAGATCCTTGCGACATCGGGCCGTGCATTATCATACTGAAACATGAGGTGATGGTGGCGGATGAATGGCACAACAATGGGCCTCAGGGTATCGTCACTGTATCTCTGTGCATTCAAATTGACATCAATAAAATGCAACTGTGTTCGTTGTCCATAACTTCTGCCTGCACTACCATAACCCCACAGCCACCATGGGGCACTCTATTCACAACGTTAAGATCAGCAAATCGCTCACCCACATGACATCATACACGCTGTCTGCCATCTGCCCAGTACAGTTGAAACCAGAACTCATCCATGAAGAGCATACTTCTCCAGTGTGCCAGTGGCCATCGAAGGTGAGCATTTGCCCACTGAAGTCCATTATAACGTCGAACTGCAGTCAGGTCAAGATCCTGTTGAGGACAATGAGCACACAGATGACATTCCCTGAGATGGTTTCTGACAGTTTGTGCAGAAATTCTTCAGTTGTGCATACCCACAGTTTCATCAGCTGTCCGGGTGGCTTGTCTCAGACCATGCTGCAGGTGAAGATGCCAGATGTGGAGGTCCTGGGCTGGCATGGTTACACGTGGTCTGCGGTTGTGAGGCCAGTTGGACGTACTGCCAAATTCTCTAAAACGTTCAGTTCTGGCAACAGCTCTGGTGGACATTCCTGCAGTCAGCATGCAAATTGCACACACCCTCAACTTGAGGGACATTTTAGAGTGGCCTTTTATTGTCCCCAGCACAAGGTGAACCTAGGTAATGATCATGCTGTTTATTCAGCTTATTGATATGCCACACCTGTCAGGTGGATATATTATCTTGGCAAAGGAGAAATGCTCACCAACAGGGATGTAAACAAATGTGTACACACAATGAGAGAAATAAGCTTTTTGTGCATATGGAACATTTCTGGGATATTTTTCAGCTTTTGAAACATGGGACCAACACTTTACATGTTGCATTTATATTTTTTTGTTCAGTATATTTTACACGCAATAGTGCCATATATTGCCTGCCTTTCACATACACAGGGGAGGAATCTGAAAAAGAAGAACTGGAATTCTTTGTATTTTGGTTGTTCTCAGAGCAGACTCAACTTGCCCGACTGCCAAACATCGTCTGTCTTTCACAAAGATCAGTTTTAGGCTAGGCCTACTGGAAGTATTCACTTTTTAAATCACCTGCCCAACGGGGCAACATCAGAGCATGTTCAGGTCACCGGCCTAAATGTCCGTCCCTGAATGGTTTACTTACAGACAAAAAGGCAGCTAAACAATTGATAAGTCAAGACATTTAACTCTTGAGAAATGCATATAGAGACAAAATTATAAGCCTTGGTCTCACGAGTGGCGCAGTGGTCTAAGGCGCATTGCCTTTAAAATTGTAACTACAGACCCGGGTTCAATCCCAGGCTGTGTCACAACCGGCCGTGATCGGGAGTCCCATTTGGCGGCGCACTATTGGCTCAACGTCGTCCGGGTTAGGTGAGGGTTTGGCCGGTGAGGCTTTACTTGGCTCATCGCGCTCTAGCGACTCCTTGTGGCACGCCGGACGCCTGCAGGCTGACCTCGGTAGTCAGTTGAACAGTGTTTCCTACGACACATTGGTGCGGCTGGCTTCCGGGTTAAGCAGGTGGGTGTAAGAAGCGCGGTTTGGCGGGTCATGTTTCGAAGGACGCATGACTGGACCTTCGCCTCCCAAGCCCGTTGGGGAGTTGCAGCGATGAGAAGATCGAAAAAGGGGGTAAAAAATAACAAATAATTATATATACAGTTGAAGTCGGAAGCTTACATACATCTTAGCCAAATACATTTAAACTCAGTTTTTCACAATTCCTGACATTTAATCCTAGTAAAAATTCCCCGTCTTATTTTAAGAATGTGAAATGTCAAAATAATAGTAGAGAGAATGATTTATTTCAGCTTTTATTTCTTTCATCACATTCCTAGTGGGTCAGAAGTTTTACATACTAATTGAGTGTATTTGGTAGCATTGCCTTTAAACTGTTTAACTTGGGTCAAACATTTCGGGTTGCCTTCCACAAGCTTCCCACAATAAGTTGGGTGAATTTTGGCCCATTCCTCCTGACAGAGCTGGTGTAACTGAGTCAGGTTTGTAGGCCTCCTTACTCGCACACGCTTTTTCAGTTCTGCCCACAAATGTTCTATAGGATTGAGGTCAGGGCTTTGTGATGGCCACTCCAATACCTTGACTTTGTTGTCCTTAAGCCATTTTGCCACAACTTTGGAAGTATGCTTGGGGTCATTGTCCATTTGGAAGACCCATTTGCGACCAAGCTTTAACTTCCTGACTGATGTCTTGAGATGTTGCTTCAATATATCCACATAATGTTCCTTCCTCATGATGCCATCTATTTTGTGAAGTGCACCAGTCCCTCCTGCAGCAAAGCACCCCCACAGCATGATGCTGCCACCCCCGTGCTTCACGGTTGGGATGGTGTTCTTCGGCTTGCAAGCGTTCCCCTTTTTCCTCAAAACATAACGATGGTCATTATGGCCAAACAGTTCTATTTTTGTTTCATCAGACCAGAGGACATTTCTACAAAGAGTACGATCTTTATCCCCATGTGCAGTTGCAAACCGTAGTCTGGCTTTTTTATGGCGGTTTTGGAGCAGTGGCTTCTTCCTTGCTGAGCAGCCTTTCAGGTTATGTCGATATAGGACTAGTTTCACTGTGGATATAGATACTTTTGTACCCGTTTCTTCCAGCATCTTCACAAGGTCTGTTGCTGTTGTTCTGGGATTGATTTGCACTTTTCGCACCAAAGTACCTTAATCTCTTGGAGACAGAACGCGTCTCCTTCCTGAGCGGTATGAAGGCTGCGTGGTCCCATGGTGTTTATACTGCGTACTATTGTTTGTACAGATGAACGTGGTACCTTCAGGCATTTGGAAATTGCTCCCAAGGATGAACCAGACTTGTGGAGGTCTACTATTTTTTTTCCTGAGGTCTTGGCTGATTTCTTTTGATTTTCCCATGATGTCAAGCAAAGAGGCACTGAGTTTGAAGGTAGGCCTTGAAATACATCCACAGGTACACCTCCAATTGACTCAAATGATGTCAATTATCCTATCAGAAGCTTCTAAAGCCAAGACATCATTTTCTGGAATTTTCCAAGCTGTTTAAAAGGCACAGTGAACTTAGTGTATGTAAACTTCTGACCCACTGGAATTGTGATACAGTGAATTATAAGTGAAATAATCTGTCTGTAAACTATTGTTGGAAAAATGACTTGTGTCATGCACAAAGTAGATGTCCTAACCGACTTGCCAAAACTATATTCTGTTAACAAGAAATGTGTGGAGTGGTGGAAAAACAAGTTAACGACTCCAACCTAAGTGTATGTAAACTTCCGACTTCAACTGTTATATATATATATATATATATATATATATATATATATATATGCCTTGTAATAAGACACTATAGGCTGATACCTGTTTATAAGTAGGACCAGGGGTTTTGGGGCACTGAGACACTACTTTTATTGGTATTACCTGCATCATCCACTAGCGCTGCAGCAGGTAGGAAATGTTCTGGAATTGACACAAGCTGTCTCCAATCAATCCATATCCAGTTGTGCGTGTGTGTTTGGCAGGGGGATTGCCTAAGCCAGGGGATGAGTAGCTCTGCTAATCTTAAATCGCACAAAATCTATTATTTGGCAAGGAATACCATTTGTAGATCAGTGATTCTAAACGTCACTTTACTCAAACTGATCCTCCCCAACGGAGTCCAAAGTTGTAGCTAAAAAAGGGTAAATTAGGGGCAGTTTAAGGGGAGAGTCAATGAAACCAACCATGGATGTACTGTATGTTGTAGAAAACTTGGGGGGTAGCCCCAACCGGGACTTGAACCTGTGTCCAGTGACTGTCAAGCCAACACATGAACCGTTACGCCAAGAGGTCCGAACCTCTTGGTGTACAGTCGTGGTCAAAAGTTTAGAATGACACAAATATTAATTTTCACAAAGTCTGCTGCCTCAGTTTTTATAATGCCAATTTGCATATACTCCAGAATGTTATGAAGAGTGATCAGATGAATTGCAATTAATTGCAAAGAATTAATTAATTGCCATGAAAATGAACTTAATCCCCCCCAAAAAACATTTCCACTGCATTTCAGCCCTGCCACAACAGGACCAGCTGACATCATGTCAGTTATTCTCTTGTTAACACAGGTGAGAGTGTTGACGAGGACAAGGCTGGAGATCACTCTGTCATGCTGATTGAGTTAGAATAACAGACTGGAAGCTTTAAAAGGAGGTTGGTGCTTGAAATCATTGTTCTTCCTCTTTTAACCATGGTTACCTGCAAGGAAACACGTGCCATCATCATTGCTTTGCACAAAAAGGGCTTCACAGGCAAGGACATTGCTGCTAGTAAGATTGCACCTAAATCAACCATTTATCAGATCATCAATGAAGGCTTCAGGGCACCCAAGAAAGTCCAGCATGCACCAGGACCGTCTCCTAAAGTTGATTTAGCTGCGGGATCGGGGCACCACCAGTGCAGAACTTGCTCAGGAATGGCAGCAGGCAGGTGTGAGTGCATCTGCACGCACAGTGAGGCGAAGACTTTTGGAGGATGGCCTGGTGTCAAGAAGGGCAGAGAGGAGGCCACTTCTCTCCAGGAAAAACATCAGGGACAGACTGATATTCTGCAAAAGGTACAGGGATTGGACTGCTGAGGACTGGGGTAAAGTCATTTTCTCTGATGAATCCCCTTTCCGATTGTTTGGGGCATCCGGAAAAAAGCTTGTCCGGAGAAGACAAGGTGAGCGCTACCATCAGTTCTGTGTCATGCCAACAGTAAAGCATCCTGAGACCATTCATGTGTGGGGTTGCTTCTCAGCCAAGGGAGTGGGTTCACTCACAATTTTGCCTAAAAACACAGCCATGAATAAAGAATGGTACCAACACATCCTCCGAGAGCAACTTCTCCCAACCATCCAAGAACAGTTTGGTGACGACCAATGCCTTTTCAAGCATGATGGAGCACCTTGCCATAAGGCAAAAGTGATAACTAAGTGGCTCAGGGAACAAAACATCAACATTTTGGGTCCATGGCCAGGAAACTCCCCAGACCTTAATCCCGTTGAGAAATTGTGGTCGATCCTCAAGAGGCGGGTGGACAAACAATAACCCACAAATTCTGACAAACTCCAAGCATTGATTATGCAAGAATGGGCTGCCATCAGTCAGGATGTGGCCCATAAGTTAATTGACAGCATGCCAGGGCGGATTGCAGAGGTCTTGAAAAAGAAGGGTCAACACTGCAAATATTGACTCTCTGCATAAACGTAATGTAATTGTCAATAAAAGCCTTTGACACTTATGGAATGCTTGTAATTATACTTCAGTATACCATAGTAACATCTGACAAATATCTAAAAACACTGAAGCAGCAAACTTTGTGAAGACCAATACTTTGTCATTCTCAAAACTTGACCACGACTGTACGGTTAAGGTGTTGGTTTAACAGTCGCAGGACCCGTGTTCGAGTCCTATTCGGGGCTACTCACCGAATTCACTAAAATATACTTTCATGGTTGGTTTCATTGACTCTCCACATTAACTGCCCTTAATTGACAATTTTTTTGCTACAACTTCCGAGTCCGTTAGAGGATCAGTTTGAGAAAAGTGAGGTGTACAAATAGTATTCCCTGCCAAATAATAGGCTTTGTACGATTAAGATTCACAGAGCTATGCCTCCCTTGCTTTAAGCGATACCCCCGCCAACCAGACATGGATTGATTGAGTGGAGACAGCTTGCGTCAATTACAGAACATTTCCTACCTGCAGCAGCACTAGCTGACAATGCTGGAAATACCGGTAAAAGCACAGTGCCTCAAAGTGCCCCAAAACTCCTGGCCATACTTATAAGAAGTTGTATGTCATTATCTTGATGCTTGAAGTGGTACCAGAAAGATTAGACAATAATCAGGGATTTGGCTTTAAGAATGAGCTGCAGCCTGTAGGACAGGTTGAACAGAATGACTCACCCGTGTTGACGTTGCCAATTGTCGCCTGCTTGTACAAACCATATACCACTCCTAGTTCTATATCGTGGAGCTCCGCCCCATAGGGGAGCTCTGCTCCTAGTGGTTTACCCTCTGCCCTAAGGCAGCAACAGCCTGAGACAAAATTATGCACACACCTACAGCCAATAGGAGTACAGGTGTCCCTATAAGAGGGGATGCCTCCCCTCAATCAGCCTCCCTTTTTCTTCAGCGACTGGATGACTAGACTGAAGAGCCAAGAAGAGACGAAGCACAAGACTCAGGACGAAAACGCCGTTGATATTCCAGTCATCAACGTCGTCTAAATGAGCACACCGGGAGATTTTCCACCCCCAAAAGCTATTTTCAGAGCTCAGTGCAGATGCACTTCCATGGCGGCCGGTGACCACCACGACCTGTGCTTCGTGTGTTTGGGATCCCAGCATGCCAAGGAAGGCGTCTGCAGTCCCCCGAATTGCGCCTCCTGCGCCCTCCTTTCTTTAAAGGAGAGGAAGCAGCGTTGGGCGTTTTTCAGGGAGGACATCCCCCTTGAGGACGTGCTGTCGATACTAGCCTCTGCTTCAGAGGCGTCGTCCGACGGCGCAGACTCGGGGGAAGATAGGGACTTTGAGGGGGGGTCTGGCATTCCAATGGAACAGTCGGACCCCATCCCTCATACTTTCAAGCCCCCCTTTCCTTTGGAGAGCGAGAGGGCTTGTAGTCCCTATAGTGAAGGGGATACAAGCTCTGAGAGATCAGAAGCTCTCTCTTTCGCTGCAGCCTCTCTGAGATCTGATTTTCCGGGTCTCATTGAGAGAGCTGCTCAACGGCTGGTGATAAGGCTGCCCCCTCTTCCCTCCGCACCGGAGGTTGATATGATGGAGGGCGGTCCTTATTCCAGGCCAAGGAAGGCAGCAGAGCCAGTGGCTCCTGCCATGCCTTCTTTGGCTAGGTACGTTGAGGGCTCGTGGGAGGCACCTTTAGCGGCGCGTTCGCCGGTAAAAGCGTATCTCCCATTCACGAGAGTGGAAGGAAGGTTTCAGGGTCAGGGAATCCCCAGGTTAGAGAGCGCCATGGCGGCGTATCTTGTACCGGGTTCGAGCCCTTGGCCCTCTTCCAAGAAGGCCACGTTGCCATCCCAGAAGGACCGACTCACAGCGTCGCTGTTAGAGAAGTCCTTTGGGTTGGGAGCCCAAGCTGTAGCAGCAGCTAACAATATTGCCCTCTTGGTGGCCTCTCTGTCCCGTTTAACCACGGGCAAGACAGAGCTGGCACCGGAGGAGGTGGAGGAGGCGTCCAGAATTTCTGGCGCCATACTCCACCTGACACAGGCGTCCGCAGTCTGCGCGGGGAGGTCCATGGCCACTTCGGTGGTCGGGGAACGACACCTCTGGTTGTCCTTGACATCCATGAAAGAGGCAGACAGGACGTCTTTCTTGAACGCCCCCCTCTCTGACGACGGCCTCTTTGGGGTCGCAGTCAAAGAGGCGACGGAGCGCTTTTCCAAGCTGGAGGAGGAGAAGAAGCAGCTGGCCAAGCACCTGCCGTTGGCAGGACGACTCGGCCCCCCTCCATCCCAAAGGCCATCTACCTCCGCCCCTCTAAGTAGACCGGGGTCTACGGCGAGGCGGCGTAATCGGCGTCATCCGGCGGCCACGAGCAGCAAGGGAACGGGCCCCGCCCTTCCAGCAGCTACGGTAGCCCCACTACAGCTGGCGAGGGAGGTGACGAGGACGCCGACCTGGCCCTCCAAGGGAGGCAAGAGGAGGCGTACGTGACGGGACGCGGGGGAGAGGATGGAGGACGCATCGATGGTGTCGAACGTGCCCACTGTTCCCCCCCACCCTTCGGTTGAAGGGATGGGTGTTGATGTAAATGCCTTTGTTGATGTATTTAATAAAGAGTTGGCTCCACCTGACTTTGTCAAAAAATAGCCTCTTTTCCATAATACGTCCGAGAGCGTTCAAATCTCACCCTCTCTTCCTTACCATTCTAAGAGCCGTTCAGCCCACCGAGGGTGCGTTGCTGAACAGGCACTTAGAGTAGGTATCCGTAAGACCTCAATCAGGTCGTCACATCACACTTCACGTATAAGAAGTGCTTTACATAGAAGGCAGCAGTCCCGGTCAGATTCTGACATGAGGACGCAGCCGCTATTTGGGGATGGCGCACTAGCACAGACTAAGGTCTCCGCTAGTACGAGCCAGACCCATGCTGCGTTCACGGAGGGCCCGATTACCGCGGTCACTAAGGTGTCCAGAGTATCGGCGCCCCCAGGCATTGTAACACAGCAGCTATCTGGGGACGGCGCATTATTGCAGACTAAGGTCTCGGTTAATGCGATTCAGACCCATGCTACGTTCACGGAGGGCTGGATTACTAGGGTTATGGGTATAACCAAAGTATCAGCTCCCCTGACAGAACGAGCCAGTACTCACCACACTGAGCGTGAATCAACCCACCAGGGGTGCAGAGTTGAACACACACAGAAGGTGAAAGTTAAGAAGGTATCAAGGCGCCACCTTGTTTTACCTCATAGAGACCTCATACTACAGACTTCTAGGAGTACTGTAGTGAAGGGCTCTGATAGCGAATTGCAGTCACCTAAGATGACGCAATCGCTTGCTGGGGATGGTGCCCTGCCGCAGGCTGTGACCTCGGTCAGTGCAATTCAGACCCGCGATGCGTTCAAGGAGGGCAGGAATACGACGGTTACGGGTTTAACCGACGTCCCTGCTCCTCTTTCTTTCTCAGAACACATTGATGATTCCTCTCCCTTTCACGGGAGGCCCACCTTGGGCTGTTCCACCACTTCAATGTTGGGGAACAGTGGCGGTAAGGGCCATAGAGGAATACAGGTCCTTCCTACTGAATGCACCACAGCTTCGTGCTCAGCCACTTTCTCTGCATTGCTGGCAGTGGCGAAGAAGCTGCACCCTCTCAAGCTGGCTAGAACAGACGTTGCAGAAGGGTTATGCTCTCCAATTCCACCGGACCCCACCCCCGTTCAGGGGAGTGGTGGAGACGGTGATGAAAACGCCAGACAAAGTGGCCGCTCTGATGACAGAGATTACGGAACCTTTGGCGAAGGAGGCGGTGACAGTAGTTCCCCGGGAGCAAAGGGCTATATTCGCCTTATTTCCTAGTGCCCAAAAAGACGGGGGGAGTGAGGCCGATTTTGGACTTACGCATTCTCAACGAGAGCATAACCAAACGGCCCTTCCGAATGCTAACGACAAAACGTCTGCTGGAATGTGTCCAGAGAGGGGACTTTTGTACGAGCATAGACCTAAAGGACGTGTACTTTCATGTGCCGGTTCAGCCACGTCACAGGAAGTTTCTGCGGTTCGCCTTTCAAGGGGTGGCGTACGAATACACGAGGATGCCATTTGGGTACGCCCTGGCACCTCGCACATTTTCCAAGTGTGTGGAGGCGGCATTGGAACCGTTGCGTCGTCAGGGAATACGGCTACTAGCCTACCTGGACGACCTACTGGTTCTCGCCCCGTCAGCAGAGCTGGCAATCACTCACACAACACAGACAGTGATGCATCTCACAAGTCTGGGGTTTGCTGTGAATTGGAAAAAGAGCGCGCCCTGGCCCACTCATCAGATTGTCTACCTGGGGATACAGCTAGACACTGTGAGGATGAGGGCTCGAATTTCGGACCCCCGAAGGGTAGCCTTGTTGCTAGCCCTGAGGAAGTGTCGTCCGAATCACACGGTGACGGCGCTGTCGATCATGTCACTTTTGGGTCTCATGTCGTCAGCCCACTCTGTGGTTCCGCTGGGACTCCTGCATATGCGCAGGATGCAGCGATGGTTCGCCCAACTAAGACTAGACCCATTGCGTCAACGTCATCGGTTGGTGGTGGTTCCACTCTCGCTCAGTGCAGATCTGAACTATTGGAGAAACCCGCGCGTTCTCACGCACGGAGTCCCGATAGGAAAGGTGTCCTCTCACATCCCAGTATTCACGGATGCGTCCCTGACGGGATGGGGAGGGACATGTCAGACCCAAGCGATAGGAGGTGTGTGGCCTCAATCAGGTCGTCATATCAACCTCTTGGAGTTGGAAACGGTTCGACTGGTTCTGACCCACTTGCGATGTGCTGGTCTGGTCAGACAACCGGACCACAGTAGCTCACATAAATCGCCAGGGAGGAGTCAGGTCTCCTGCTCTCCATCGGGCGGCAGAGGAATTGTGGCTGTGGGCTCACGAGCACCTTCGCTCATTGAGAGCAGCACACATTCCGGGCTACTTGAACGTAGGAGCAGACCTCATGTCAAGAGGGGGTCCTCGAGGCGACGAGTGGTGTCTGCATCCGGACATTGTTCTTCAGATTTGGGAACAATTCGGGAGAGCCGAGGTGGACCTATTCGCGTCACGTGTGAACGCGCAATGTCCTCTGTGGTTCTCTCCGAGGGAACAGGACGAACCACCACTGGGAAGGGACGCCTTTGCGCACCAACCGTGGCCGAGAGTTCTCCTGTATGCATTCCCTCCGCTGTCCTGCATTCTCCCACTGCTAGCCAGGGTGAGGTCAGGGGGGCTGTCAGTGATACTGATAGCGCCCGATCGCCCGGGGGCTCCTTGGTTTGCAGAGATGAGTCAGATGTTGATTGCGCCACCTTGGCCAATTCCACATCGACGGGACGCGTTGTCTCAGGCGGGAGGCACGATAGGGAAATTGCCCATAATCGGCCAACCACTGAAGGCCTGGCTGCTGAGAGGGACAGGCTAGAGCGCCGTGGGTTATCTGATGCAGTGATCAGGACCATACAGGGTTCACGTGCCAGTTCCACTTCTAAGATGTATGCCAGTAGATGGAACGTGTTTTCACGATGGTGTGTCACACAAGGTGTAGACCCCATGAGCTGTCAGGTGGAGAGTATTCTCTCTTTTCTACAGCTCATGTTTGATAAGCAAAAATCGCCTGCCACTATTAGGGTGTTTGCAGCAGCGATTTCAGCTTGTCATGAGGGGTTTGGCAGAGACAATGTCTTTAGCCACCCTCTAGTGAAACGCTTCCTATTAGGAACGCGGCGACTTAGGCCAACACCTAGAGTCACGCTTCCTCAGTGGGATTTGGCTTTGGTACTCGAAGCGCTATGTAAGTCGCCGTTCGAGCCATTGAATCAAATACCCCTCAAGATGCTGTCTATTAAGACAGCACTGTTGCTCGCTTTGACTACAGCTAAGCGGGTTAGTGATTTGTGTGCTCTTTCGACGAGACCTGACTGCCTGGCCATCAATGGTGACCTGAGCAGAGCAGTGTTACGTCCTAACCCGGCATTTGTGCCGAAGGTTATTAAGAGTTCATATAGGTCACAGACCGTGGAGCTGTGGGCTTTTTCTCCTCCTCCTCATAGAGAGAGGAGTGAGGAAAAGCTCCATCGCCTGTGCCCGGTACGCGCTTTGGCGTGTTACGTCGAGCGCACAGCAGCGATTAGGTCATCGCCTCAGTTGTTTGTGTGTCACGGTGCGGCTGCACTAGGTAGACCACTTTCAAAACAGCGGTTGTCTCACTGGCTTTGTGAAGGCATTGAGACAGCTTATGAGGCAGCAGGGCAGCAATTGCCTCAGGGTATCAGAGCTCACTCCACTCGTGGAGTAGCGGCTTCTACTGCCCTTTTCAGAGGAACAGGGGTAGAGGATATCTGTAGAGCAGCATCCTGGTCGACGCCGTCTCCATTTATCCGTTTCTATCTCTTAGATATGTCTTCTAACTCTCTGGCTCGATCTGTACTCAGCGTGGCTGAAGGGAGATCTTGAGCAAGATAGAGAGGAGAAGCAGGACTGTGGACACAGGTTTCCATCAGGTCCGCTTTGGTTAAGAAGACGTGTTTTTTGATAGATGTGTTTTCTAACTCTTTGGCTCGGTCTGTACTCAGCATAGCTGAAGGGAGATCTTGAGCTAGGAAGAGAGGGAAGAGAGGGAAAAGCAGGACTATGGACAAGGTTTCCATCAGGTCCGCTTTGGATAAGAAAACATATTTTGTGGCATGAATCCTGACTGACAGGTTCAGTACAGTAGAGGCATGCGTTGATTGACAGAAGGTGAGGTCATCTATCTGCTTGTTCAGTTTAGTATGACTCATGTTTTGTTCCTGCCCACTAATCTCTGGGATTCCATTGAGTGAGTGAGGCGGTCTACCGCGTTTACAATGTAGAGTGACACTTGGTGTCATTCCATTAGTGGTTGGTAGTGTTTTCACAGGATATTGAGGCACATCTATCTGCTAGTACAGATTAGTATGGCTTCTATTCTGGTGATCTGCCCACTAGTCATTGGCATTGCCATTGGACTAGGTGGTGCGGGTCTTTAACCGATGACGCGGTATATTGTGACGCCCGTAGGGGTTTTTAGTTGCAGTACTGCGGGACTCGGTTGCAGCCATTGCTAGGCCTGACCTTCTCGTTTCGATGGGAAGTGTTAGGCTCGGCAGGGAGTACATTTTGGAGCGCTACGCTCCGCCTTAAACCACTAGGAGCAGAGCTCCCCTATGGGGCGGAGCTCCACGATATAGAACGATTAGTTACCGGAGTGTAACTCCAGTTCTATGAGTGGAGCGGAGCCCCATAGGACTTAAGGCCCTGCCGACCCTCTCTAGTCTCGCTGAAGAAAAATATCTCGGGAGGCTGATTGAGGGGAGGCATCCCCTCTTATAGGGACACCTGTACTCCTATTGGCTGTAGGTGTGTGCATAATTTTGTCTCAGGCTGTCGCTGCCTTAGGGCAGAGGGTAAACCACTAGGAGCAGAGCTCCCCTATGGGGCTCCGCTCCACTCATAGAACTGGAGTTACACTCCGGTAACTAATCGTTCAGCGTAGCTAGGTTGTACGGTCAGCCTCCTCACCTCATCCGCAGCCTTTTCAAATTCAGCCTCGAGAAGAGAAAAAAAAGTTTTGTATTGCGCTCCTTGTGGGGACCAAAGAATCGATTCCCATCCAAAATCCTATTTTCCTTAACCCTAAATCTAACCCTTAACCTAACATTAAACCAAACCCTAACCCTAATTGTAACCCTAAACCTAAAATAGTATTTAGTCCCCACTTGTCAAAATGTTCTTGTTTTACTATCCTTGTGAGGACTTCTGGTACCACAAGGTCAGTTAAACAAAACCACACACATAATTTCCCCTATATACTGAGAATAATATGTAAATCAGCGGATGCTGAAAATACTTCCACACCACATTGTGTCAAAATATTTGTATCCGACTTAAAAATAAGTTGAATACCTTAACACCCCAAAAATTCTCCCTATGACAAAATCAGTCCTATATGCCACACACATCAGTTAAAATGCATGTGTCTACACGAAGCTATTTGCAGTAGCGTCATAATAGATTCGCTGCAAAAAAACTGTTTTAAAAAGAAATGCATGACACCTAGAAGGTATCTAACATTTTAAACAGATGATTGTTAGTTACTGCACATAAAAACAAAAAATAACGAGGTTTCTGTTTACCATAGACATGTTGTTCCCCAGAAAAAGACCCAGCTACTCCTTACATGTGGGAATGCTCACTTCCGTGATTTCATATGGGAGTTGTCTTACCTTTAACCCTTGAGTAGGTGGTGGTGACATCTCAAATTCCATTGGAAAGCAATGAAATGAGAGGTGACAAATGCATTAGCCTATAGCTACCACAAGAGGACAGCATGTGTCCAGTCTCTCTCCAGGTCAGTAAGGAGTGAGACAATAAAATTTCATTCATGAACTTCTACATAACAATGAATTGGTAAGTTGTGGAAAATACTGTGTTTATTCTGAAAATAAGCACTATCAAAATATACATGTCTTTGATTTCATTTTGTGGATAAACTAATGGAAATTCGTACATTTAACAGAACCACAAGTGACGCAAGAAAAAATTTAACAGTCAGAGAATATAAAATAGCTCTTACAATTTCAGATGTACCATTGAGTCACCATGACAGCAGGTTTATTTGATCATTCAATAAAATTAGTACATTTTATACAATGTCATATTTAAATTATACCTATATCACAGTGTAACTTCAACACAGAAACAAAACATGAGCCATCCTCGACTGGGTTTGGTGCCAGCAACAATTTGGGACTTGATAGTAGATTTCTCCAATCTTTGACACACATTTGATCTTTGAAAGACTCTGACCAGGTAAAGTCTAAACATTATAGTGCATTCATTGACGCGTAAAAACAGTGCAACAATAATCTAAGGCAGAAAATATAAAGGTCTATTTTCTAAACACATCTCCGAGCAGTAAGAAGCGATTACACAGCAGAAGCAGGCATGACACCCCCAAACAACCGATGACATTGTTGTGAGTTGCAACATTTTGGCTCTGACTGACCTTAGCGTCAGGGCAGGCAAATCAGACAGCTGAGCCAGATTCAGCCGCGAGCAGGACAGAGCTGAGGCATCTAACAGTACTACAAGTACAGCCTCAGATGCCCAGGCTTCGCTCACATTGAAGTGAAAGCCTGAGACAGAGGCTACTACAAGTACAATGTATTTTATTTTGATTTGTGTGATAGCATTGGATGCCCAGTATTTGACTGGCTAAGAGACTAGTAGGAAGACAATGACAATGTCTGGTTTCCAGTTTAGTTAAAGGGAGTAGCGGCAGCAAATTTAAAAGCAGCACTATAATAGCCATTTCCGAAATGCATAACTGTACATGTGCCGGAGGCTTAGTGAGCAATACAACCATAGTTCATTTCTCTTGATAAATATACCAAGGTAAACAGTAGTGCTATAGATGAAATGGCATCCAAACAAGTAGCATGTTCACTAGTAAAACAAAGGCCATTGAAATCCCTAAATTGTTTTTGATGCATAAGGCTACTGTTGGTGATATTCCATCCCTTATAATGACACGGTCAGTACTTCTCTCCCATCGCCACTTGCCTGTGTGTGTGTGTGTCTTCCATGCTTCCTTCATTCAACCCTGCATGTAAGACTAAACCAAGCATCTCTCTCAAACATTACTGATGTCATCCTGTGATGGCCCGTTACACTCGTCCTCAGGCAGTGTGAAGCGGATGGCTCGGCTCGGCTCTTCTCCCAACCCCTCCTGATACGACTCAGCCGGAGAGCCACACACGGCAGGGACAGAGCCAGCCTCCCCAGCAGCACAGCCAGCGGCAGGGCCAGCACCAGCAGGAAGGTGGTAGAAGCGATACTGCTCCGGGTCCAAGCCCCGGTCCCAGCCGTAGGTCAGCGTGTGGAGGGTGGCCATCACCAGGGCGGTGTAGCCAAGTCTGGACTAGAGGGGAGAAAACGTATTTGAATTGAACTGAATCTGGGTGATAGCCGGCTTCAGATGTACTCACTATAAGTTAATTTGGTTTGAAATCCAGTTTTTTTTTATTCAATACAATGTCAGGTCGTGAGATCCGATGGTGATGGCCCATTTTATATTGAACGTTTAAAAAAATACACTTCTGAACTTATAAATCCCCCAATACTCCATCCATACCCAATCAAACCCCTTTATGAAAGACTGTAAATGCAAACGAGGTTGGCCTACCCAGATGTACAGAACACCGGGGATCTGGCTGTTGACCTTTGAACCTTCTACATAACCTAATAACTCAACATCTTAGTGAGGTGAAAGGAAGTGGTGACTTGAGTGGTATATTATATGTGCAGTATATTAGCTCACGAGTGTAGTAAAGAGGCCCAAGGGGACAGTATGACCTACAAGCTCAACATTTGTCCTTAATGAGCCCCTGTAGTCAGCGCGTGTGTGTGTCTGTGTGTGTGTTCCCTCTAATTATTAGCACAGTACAGGGCACTACAGAGAGCAGCTGAATTATAATTACCCTTGACAGGCGGGAAGGTTCACTGTCGTGACTCACCCATTTCATCCCCATCCCTAAGTATACTGAACAAAAATATAAACGCAACATGTAAAGTGTTGGTCCCATGTTTCATGAGCTGAAATAAAAAATCCCAGAAATGTTCCACAAGCACAAAAAGCTTATTTTTCTTACATTTTGTGCACAAATTTGTTTACATCCCTGTTAGTGAGCATTTCTCCTTTGCCAAGATAATCCATCCACTTGACAGGTGTGGCATATCAAGAAGCTGATTAAACAGCATGATCATCACACAGGTTCACGTTGTGCTGAGGACAATAAAAGGCCACTTTAAAATGTGCAGTTTTGTCACAACACAATGCCAGAGATGTCTCAAGTTTTGAGGGAGTGTTAAATTGGCATGCTGACTGCAGGAATGTCCACCAGAGCTGTTGCCAGAGAATTGAATGTTCATTTCTCTACCATAAGCTGCCTCCAATAAAATTTTACAGAATTTGGCAGTACATCCAACTGGCCTCACAACCGCAGACCACATGTAACCACACCAGCCCAGGAACTCCACATCCGGCTTCTTCACCTGCGGGATCGTCAGAGGGAGGGTGGGGGGGTATGCTGAGGAGTATTTCTGTCCGTAATAAAGCCCTTTTGTGGGGAAAAACTCATTCTGATTGGCTGGGCCTGGCTTCCCAGTGGGTGAGCCTATTCCCTCCAGGGCCCACCCATGGCTGCACTGCTGCCCAGTCATGTGAAATCCATAGATTAGGGCCTAATTTATTTATTTAAATTGACTATTTTCCTTATAAGAACTGTAACTCAGTAAAATCGTTGAGATTGTTGCATTTATACTTTTGTTCAGTATACATGTTTATTACTTTTATACTTAATGCATCTCATTTTACCAATAATTATACAAGGCTCTGTTAAGAAAGTCTGGGCAAGTTAACAGTTCCTAATACCAGCCTAACTCACTTAAAGCCATGTCCGTCTGTCGTCCGCACTATGAATCAGCAGGACTGAACTCACTACATTATGTCTGGCTGGCTGCAAGCTTAAGGGACTGCAAGACTGTAATCTTGATGGAGAATAATGCTCAAATGTTTTACTGCGGCTCCGGGCTGTTGGCAGACAGGCCATTCTGACAGGCCAAGCAGAACCCAGGCCTTTTATCACAGGGACTAGCAGCATGTGACTAATCTGGCGCCGACTGGATCAGCTTAACATACATATGAAGGGGAAGTTCTAAAAGCTCCAAAGAAGGACAAATCCCTGGAAAATGGAACCATTATAGTAAAGTTCCCCCTTTATGAATTCCGAGGCATGCGAGAAGAAGAGTTGACACGCATAGCTCAGAGGTTGTCTTTCTACAGTAGGCTACAATGTTAATGGGTTTTGCCAGTCTTCGACTGCTCCATTGACTTACTGCTCATGTACACAGAAAAGGTGTGTGTGTGCAAATGTGCTGACCTGTACGAAGCTGAACTCCCTCCAGTTGAGAGATTTGCCCACGGTGGGCAGTGAGGAGATAGCCAGCAGAGAGAGCAGGCCCAGGGCCAGGATGCCTATAGACAGATACAGCTCCATCCTTCACACCTTCTCCTCTACCCACGAGTCCTCCTGGCCTGCCTTCACCTGCACAGCAAACACACATTGTTGCTTACTGTGAGGTCAGGTGGTTACACTATAATATGCATAATCCATTACAAATGTTTTACCATATTGAAAACGTTATAAATGCTGATGAGTAGAAATGTTTTTAATGCTTATGTTTAGACCCATACATTTATACTTCAATACTAATTCATTTATAGTATGTAGGCTACACTATTCATAAATAGTTTGATGACGCTTTCTCACCTGTTTGAAGGCAGCATTGAGCAGACTGTAGCGTGCAGACCTGCGCATGGGCAAACACAGGCTATAGACGGCATGCAGGGCTGCGCAGAGGAAGGCACAGAGGCCCAACTGCTTCCGAAGCTGCAGCCAGCGATCCAACCAGTTGGGGAAACGCCTGTACTTGGTGCCCCACGACAGCTGCAGGAAGGCAGCCACGAGGCCCGGCAGGTAGACCAGAGCCAGGGTCACCAAGGCCACCGAGGGGAGAGTCACGTTTACCACCTCCACCGGCATTTTGTAGAATGCGCTCTTCCCCGCCGTGGCGTATGGGTGGATGACGTCACGTAGGAAGTTGTAGGCGTAGAAGAAGAGGAAAAGGCAGAGGGTGGAGAGACAAGGGAGACGCCACGAAGGGAAGAGGTACAGGGGGGTGTTCTCTATCTCCTGGGCAGAGGAGAGGCGGCCCATGTCAACAGGGATGAAGCCTAGACTGCGGCAGATCTGGAGTACAGCGCTCTTGGCCCTACTGCTGTCACTGCAAATCAGCACCTGGATAGTAAAGAGAAGAGTGTCAGCTAAGGGAAGGGAATCTTCACCAAGGAGAACCCAACTGAAGAGACACTATACTTCACCAATAGCCTACCCTACATCACATCGTTTAGCTACAGTGACATCGTATGACCAACACCTGTGAGAATATGGTTGCAAGATGAGAATGTGTGAAACATCTAACATTACATAAACTGCAGACATTGTCCGGTTTAGAGCAAAAAATATATAAAAACTGTACGTCCAAATGTCATTCAGAGTAGTAATGTCTGTCTGTATGTCTCTTCTCTGGCACTGTTGTGTGTTCAGAGGACTTAGGCCTTACCTGTCTGCTGCCGTCCCGTGGCCCCGTCTGCAGGCTCCAGGCCGAGATCACATTGAAGCCCTTCACCACACTGCTCTCTGGGAAGATATCGGCCAGCTGCTCCGCGTAGGACTGCTTATCCCTGTTGATCTTAGTACCGTTACTAACATCCACCAGAATCTTCCCCACTAGCGGCTCCCTCAGCCCAGCCAGGGTGGAGTAGTGCTCGGGGAAGAGGGCCACGAACACCAGGTCGGCCTGGGTGGCAGCCTGGTGCTGGGTGGTCACCTCAGCCTCCTCGGGAAAGAGGGAGGCACAGCGCTTGGGGTTGCGGCTGCCCACCACCACCCGGTACCCGGAAGCTACCAGCCCGGTGGCTAAGGAGCGGGACAAGTCACCTGTGCCCAGGATGCCAACCAAGGGGGTACCTGGATCGGAAATTGAGGTTTTGAGGTGTCTGGGGCTGGGGCTGGCACCACCCCATATTAGAGGCTTCTTCATCTCCTCCTGGGGCATCCTGTCCTGCGCTGAAAAAAACAAAAGGTCACTAACAGTGTCACATGTCTATCAATAGACAATTGTGTCTGTGCAGCATTCAATGTAAAGATGATTTTGTTATTGACACAAATTAACACTGATGTACTACTTGATTCAACTGGCAAACTAGCTAGCTAGCTAATGCAACCTGCTTATAACTGCTATAGCTAGCTAGCTAGCTAACTAACTAACTAGCTAACTCTACTACTACTACTACTACTACTACTACTCCTCCTCCTCGCAGGCTAACGAAGTTACTAGCTAGACATCCTTTATTTGTGCACACCTCTTGCAGGTGTACTGCCTTCAATACTTAGACAATGAGGTATTGAAGCCAGGGCTACGCAAATTGATATTCTAGCTAGCTACTCCTACTCCAAAGGAGAACTCATGTTAGCTAGCTAACAGTTAGCTAGCTGAGCTGGCTACCTACCTGTCCTTGCTTGGTTGAACGCAATGCTAGCTAGCTAAGAAAGTTAGCTAGCTAACATTTGGGCAAAAATATAGAACACAGAAGTACCAACTATTTTCGACAAAATTGGTCAACTTCTATAAATGTCCTATGTATACTTTAACTAACTAGCTACAGCAAAACAGTAGACACAAATAACTTTTTAATTCATCTTGGTTGGCTCACCTCCTTTCTTGACGTCTGTGTATTTTTGTCCTATGCTCATAACTTTGTGACGCAGAAATCTGTCCCCACCCCAACCGCGCCTCTGTGTGAAGAAGATAAATTCCTCGCCAAACTGACATGAAAGCTGACCTACAGTAGGCTAGGACTGGCCCATTAAGTTAACAGTAGCTACAGTATAAGTTATTCCTAGCAAGAAGACAGTAGACAACCCATAATTAACATGGTTCGAAAAGCTCTGACTCTTATGTAAATTGATTGCAGTGTCTATGGGTATTTAGAATTTTTATTTCAAGATGTTCTCTGTGGTGCATTAATTTTACATTGGATGTTTGGCTTGCTGTATCACAAGTTTATTTTCCATGGGGATCTTAAATGCTGTTGTTAAAAGTCAGCCCTGGGATTTACTGTAAATTAAAAACATAGGCCCACTAAAAGTAAAAGGGAGATTTGACTGCAGGTCAGAGGCTGTCAACACAGCTGTAACAGTCTGCCTTTGCCAGCTGTAGAAGGTTAAATGTATCCTTCTGGCTTACATGGTTTCCTCTCTCTCTCTCTCTCTCTCTCTCTCTCTCTCTCTCTCTCTCTCTCTCTCTCTCTCTCTCTCTCTCTCTCTCTCTCTCTCTCTCTCTCTCTCTCTCTCTCTCTCTCTCTCTCTCTCTCTCTCTCTCTCTCTCCCTCTCCTCACATAACCTACATTTGTCGATTTTCCATCCATTTGTAAATTATGGTTATTGATGGCTAACACTTGGGATGTTGAAGTTGAAGTAAAGTAAAGCACTGGAATTGAAACTGTCATTTTGTGGCTATGACCTATGATGGAGATATTGTAATCTAATTTTGGAAGGTCATGTGACATTGATTGTGCAATTTGTTTGACATGAGTAGGCTACATCTGAATGTTATGTGACTCCAGTGCCATGCCACTCCTATGAAATGATAAGTGATCTAATGAGAATGAGATATGACAAGGTTTTGTCTCTATCCAGATTCAGGAGATTCAAGGCTACTTGATTCAAGGCTACAGTGCATAGGCCTACATAATGTAAGTAGGCTAAAGACAATTAACCAACGACTGTAGCAGTCCGTTCCATTTCATAAGATGGTTATGAAGACATTTCTGTCAGCCACCGCCTTATATTGCTGCAGCATTTTAGGCCACTTTAAACTCTGACTTTACACTCCGAGATCCGTTATGGCATCAGTGTCTGTGGTTAACTTTAATCTCAGCAGACAGCTCTATCTGGGCTCATGTTGGATGCCAGGCATGTCCGAACTATTTCCCCGCCTGCCTTGCTCCCAAGCCCTGGCTGCTCCTCCGTATTACTGTAACCTTCCCGGCTCCGTCGGTCAAGATGAGCGTGGAAAGCTGGGATTTCTGTGGAAAGCCTCAGCCTTGATCACAGAATCACACAAATATATGACCATCAGCAGCCGTCCGTGACAGATTTGGAGTGTAATATCACACTGATCCATCTTGTAATCTATAAATCACAGAGCATTTAATGTGATTTATTGGAAATAAATGACTGTCTTTGATACAGGACCACATTTTTTTCATGAAGATTGTATACATATTTCATATACATTAGCCTATGTTTCAGTCTATTTTAACATCTAAGATTTCCCTTCATGCCAACAACTGTAAGAATGCATTTGCTGGCCTCCTGAGTGGCGCAGTGGTCTAAGGCACTGCATCGCAGTGCTAGAGGTGTCACTACAGACCTGGGTTCGATCCCAGGCTGTGTCGCAGTTGGCTGCGACCGGGAGACCCATGAGGTGGCGCACAATTGGCTCAGCGTCATCCTGGTTAGGGGAGGGTTTGGTCGGCCGGGATGTCCTTGTCCCGTTGTGCTCTAGCAACTCCTTGCGGCGGGCTGGGCGCATGCACGCTGACATCGGTCGCCAGTTGTACGGTGTTTCCCGCCGACACATTGGTGCGGCTGGCTTCTGGGTTAAGTGAGCAGTGTGTCAAGAAGCAGAGCGGCTTGGCGGGGTCGTGTTTCGGTGGATGTGTGGCAATGGACCTTCGCCTCTCTCTCGAGTCCGTACGGGAGTTGCAGCGATGGGACAAGACTGTAACTACCAATTGGGGAGAATAATGCATTTGCCTACCAGCAGCAGATAACCATTGTCACATTCAGTTTGCTTATAGTGAGGTGTTAAGTTATTTATCTTCTACAACATGTTTTAAGTTTTTAATGTAAAGATTTGATTTGTAACAGAACAAGGGACTACCGGTCACTCTGTGACCTCTAGGGTCAAAGGTCAACAGAAATCCAGCCAAGTCTAAAAACCTTCCTCCACGTCATCCACTGGCACCATGTCAACCACTGCCCAAATCTTTTCATTATGAGCTGGGCAGTGGGCACTAATGCAGCCCAGGGGACCATGACTCTGTGAGTCCAGTCTTACTGCATCAGATAACGCAGACTGGGCTGGAGAACTGGGTCAGGCTAGAGTTGGAGCCTGGGAGCAGACATTTATAGCCAGCAGTAGCAACGCATGTTCAATGTGTAGACAATGGAACACTTTGGTGCTTCAAAATCGGACACATACACAGAGAGTGGCGCAGATCAATGTCAAATGCTGTGTTTAGCTGGGATTCGATCTTTAATTTTGCTGAAATTTTGCTGATGATATTTCAATGGGCATTGCTCATTTGAATCACATAATTTCAAAAAATGTATTGCATTGTACCAGTTATTATTATTCACCAACTACTTCTCAGATATAGTTCAATGTGTCAAATCGGAGGGCCTGTTGTCTGGACCTATGGCAGTCTCTATGGGGGTGCCAAAGGGTTCAATTCTTGGGCCGACTCTTTTCTCTGTGTATATCAATGATGTCGCTCTTGCTGCTGGTGACTCTCAGTTCCACCTCTACGCAGACGACACCATTTTGTATACATCTGGCCCTTCATTGGACACTGTGTTAACAAACCTCTAAATGAGCTTCAATGCCATACAACACTCCTTCAGTAGCCTCCAACTGCTCTTAAACACTAGTAAAACTAAATGCTTACTCTTCAATCGAACGCTGCTGGCACCCGCCCACCCGACTAGAATCACTACTCTCGACGGGTCTGACCTAGAGTATGTGGACAACTACAAATACCTAGGTGTCTGGTTAGACTGTAAACTCTCCTTCCAGACTCACATTAAGAATCTCCAATCCAAAGTTACATCTAGAATCGCTTCCTATTTCGCAACAAAGCCTCCTTCACTCATGCTGCCAAACATGCCCTCGTAAAACTGACTATCCTACCGATCCTTGACTTCGGCGATGTAATTTACAAAATAGCCTCCAACACTCTACTCAGCAAATTGGATGTAGTCTATCACAGTGCCATCCATTTTGGCACCAAAGCCCCATATACTACCCCCCACTGTGACCTGTACGCTCTTGTTGGCTGGTCCTCACTACATATTAGTCGCCAAACCCACTGGGTCCAGATCATCTATAAATCACTGCTAGGCAAATCCCCGCCTTATCTTAGCTCATTGGTCACCATAGCAACACCCACCCGTAGTATGCGCTCCAGCAGGTATATCTCACTGGTCATCCCCAAAGCCAACACCTCCTTTGGCCGCCATTCCTTCCAGTTCTCTGCTGCCAATGACTGGAACGAATTGCAAAAATCTCTGAAGCTGGAGACTCTTATCTCCCTCACTAACTTTAAGCATCAGTTGTCAGAGCACCTTACCGATCACTGCACCTATACACAGCCCATCTGAAATGAGCCCACCCAACTACCTCATCCCTATATTGTTATTTATTTTGCTCATTTGCACCCCAGTATCTCTATTTGCACATCATCTCTTGCACATCTATCATTCCAGTGTTAATACTAATTGTAATTATTTTGCACTATAGCCTATTTATTGCCTTACCTCCATAACTTGCTACATTTGCACACACTGTATATATATTTTCTGTTGTATTTTTGACTTTATGTTTTGTTTTACCCCATATGTAACTCTGTTGTTGTTTTTATCGCACTGCTTTGCTTTATCTTGGCCAGTTCGCAGTTGTAAATGAGAACTTGTTCTCAACTGGCTTACCTGGTCAAATAAAGGTGAAATAAAAATTTTAAAAAATATTCTGCATGTTCCTAACTAAGGTTGGATATGCTGGGCTATGTGACGTTTGATTGAGTCCTATACCTCCATTGGCATCTGAAAACATAGCATCCTCCTGACGAGTTGTGTGATTAGGGACATTGTACCTAATGACTGTATCACAGGGCAGCAGTTCATTGCAATGACCTCCATAGCATGGATAGTGGTGCACCATCCCGTCCTCTTTCCCTTGTTTTGTTATCGCCCAAAGGTGTATTGTACAAATCCCTGGGAAAGGTCACATCAGCAGCCATGTGAGTAATGAGGCAGTAAGCATTTATCCTTTGTTGATGGAAACAAATGTGTTTCTACTGAACTGGATGGAGCACAGATAAGAGTTTGGTTTCACTTGTGCTAAATGAAACAGGTCCAACTTAATATACAATTGATCCTCAGATAAAAGCTCATACATTTTACTTGTATTCTTATGTGAGTGGTGTGGTGCATTTCTTTGATTGATTGAAATGTAATGGATGCTATATATAGAAAACAGAGGGGAGTTTTGAGATCCATTATACACATTGTGGATCGTACGAGAACCAGTGTACCGGAGATTCCTTTCCTTTTCAAACACAACAGCTTGCCATATCTTTGGCCACTCAGAAACTCTACATCGCCTTGAGTTATGCAGTTACTCTGATGTGGGTCAACCATGTCATGTTGTCCTTCTCTTTGAGGAACTGTTTGATCTGGACTTGAAATGACTCTAATGCAAACCTACATACTTTTATGACCACTAATCTCTTTATGTGTACGTTTTCAGTGACCTGTTACTATATCATTTTGGATTTCGAGATTAGCGAGATAATCCAGATAGCTAAAGTGATAACATGAGATTGAATCTGTCTTGGAGATAGCCAGGCCTGTTGCTGATGAAATGATAGCTCAAGTCCACCCACCTCCTAAGGGATATGTCTGGATCTGACATTGTGCCAGCAGCCAGCATCAGCTCACGTCCTCCACGTGTTAGTCTATCAACAATGGGACTCTGATAGTGTTAGGTTGAATCACTCTTTTCGTGTCTGAGATAGAGAGATTATGTTTTCACATGCAATGGTGGGAAAAGCAGGACATCAATTATATGGGCAATGTAATCTTGATATGGGATGTCCATCACCTTATTTGTGTGGCTTTATTCCTCTTAGAAAAACCTACCAATATCACAGAAATACAAACATTTAAACTGGCTACGGATTCACACATAATTTTGGTATCTTTGGTATCCAATGGACTGATAGTGTGGGAGTGCTGGTTTAACATCTACTGTAGTTACAATGAATAAATAACAGGCATAAGCAAACTTTGTCTCATTGGATTTTATAAGAAGTATTATAAGCACAAGATGCTTGAGTTTATTTATTTTTTCTAAGTATGCTATGCTCCACTGCATCCTTTTTTCTGGCAAAATAGCCTATGTGAGAAAGAGAAAATTAGTGACATCCCTTACCACAAACATAGTTTACTGTTGAAAAGGTGCACTTATATCAACCTCAGAATTACATTGACTAAAATAGATTAATTTGGATTGTTGTGGCAAAAAGGTGAGCTGGATTAAATAATGTAGTACCTAAAAAAGCCTTAAAATGTCCAGGGGAAGAGTCAACACATGTAGAAGTCCCAGGGGTGGACATGTGATCCCAACCAGAGTCCCATTCACCATCATCTGAACACAAATCAGGAGAGTCTTAATCAATTGTTAACTAAATGTAAACCATGTGCTAGAGAAAAAAAACATTAATTGAAGTCTGAACCCTGTTAGGATATAGAGTAGTCAATGGTGGACATTATTTTGCTCACCAGCCCAATCAGGCTTGTTACAAGAGTAGAGAGGATATTTACTATCCAAAAGGTCACTTACCTTCCGGCACACACATCGGTGAGAGAGGTCTGAGCATGTGAGCCAGGGCAGTGTCTGATATTCCAGGCCCAGCTTTGGTAGTTGTACCTGGATAACCTGAATATTTGCTAATTGGAGCACCTGTTACGAATGGAAATCAGTGTTATATAAGGTATATGACTAGCTGACAATTCTCTCTCTGTCTCTCTCTCTCTCTCTCTCTCTCTCTCTCTCTCTCTCTCTCTCTCTCTCTCTCTCTCTCTCTCTCTCTCTCTCTCTCTCTCTCTCTCTCTCTCTCTCTCTCTCTCTCTCTCTCTCTCTCTGTGTGAAATGTGAGCTAGCTAAAGCATAATCACCTGCTTTCACTGAATATGGGTTAACTCCATTTTGGGCTCTTTGGAAACCCTGTGGTGGAGGTGAATCTAAGAAATCCTTGGCCCTTTGGAAACCCTGTGGTGGAGGTGAATGGAAGACATTCTGGGCCCTTTGGCAACCCTGTGGTGGAGGTGAATCGAACCAATTCTGGGCCCTTTGGCAACCCTGTGGTGGAGGGAAATAATCCGATAGGCAGGGAGGAGGTGGAGTACTTTTGGTCTGTGGAACTGAAGTTTCCATGTCTTTTTGTCTTTTTTTATGTTGCTTCAGCAGACCCTTCAGCTCAAACATGACATGCTTCATAATTGGAGCGATGGGCAGCTCAGCCACGATGAGCTTCACTGGTGGAGAGATGGGAAGCTCAAACATGATGGGCTTCACTAGTGGAGAGATGGGCAGCTCAGCTACGATGGGCTTCACTGGTGGAGAGATGGGAAACTCAACCATGATGGGCTTCACTGGTGGAAAGATGGGAAGCTCAACCATGATTGGCTTCACTGGTGGAGAGATGGGAAGCTCAACCACGATGGGCTTCACTGGTGGAGAGATGGGAAGCTCAACCATGATTGGCTTCACTGGTGGAGAGATGGGCAGCTCAACCACAATGGGCTTCACTGGTGGAGAGATGGGAAGCTCAACCACAATGGGCTTCACTGGTGGAGAGATGGGAAGCTCAACCATGATGGGCTTCACTGGTGGAGAGATGGGCAGCTCAGCCACGATGGGCTTCACTGGTGGAGAGATGGGAAGCTCAACCAAGATGGGCTTCACTGGTGGAGAGATGGGAAGCTCAGCCACGATGGGCTTCACTGGTGGAGAGATGGGCAGCTCAACCACAATGGGCTTCACTGGTGGAGAGATGGGAAGCTCAACCATGATGGGCTTCACTGGTGGAGAGATGGGCAGCTCAGCCACGATGGGCTTCACTGGTGGAGAGATGGGCAGCTCAACCACAATGGGCTTCACTGGTGGAGAGATGGGAAGCTCAACCATGATGGGCTTCACTGGTGGAGAGATGGGCAGCTCAGCCACGATGGGCTTCACTGGTGGAGAGATGGGAAGCTCATCCATGATGGGCTTCACTGGTGGAGAGATGGGCAGCTCAGCCACGATGGGCTTCACTGGTGGAGAGATGGGAAGCTCAACCAAGATGGGCTTCACTGGTGGAGAGATGGGAAGGTCAGCCACGATGGGCTTCACTGGTGGAGAGATGGGCAGCTCAACCACAATGGGCTTCACTGGTTGAGAGATGGGAAGCTCAACCATGATGGGCTTCACTGGTGGAGAGATGGGCAGCTCAGCCACGATGGGCTTCACTGGTGGAGAGATGGGCAGCTCAACCACAATGGGCTTCACTGGTGGAGAGATGGGAAGCTCAACCATGATGGGCTTCACTGGTGGAGAGATGGGCAGCTCAGCCACGATGGGCTTCACTGGTGGAGAGATGGGCAGCTCAGCCACGATGGGCTTCACTGGTGGAGAGATGGGCTATAGATAGTGGTATAGAAAGAGAAGTTTAGTCCAGAAACAACATATAATCAATTACAATGTAATAGACGCATGGCCTAAAACATATCTGTTTGCTTACTTATGAATATGCAAACCATAATAATCATCCCCTCCCTCATCATCCATTCTAACTCTGCTGTCTCATCCAACGAATAAACATACCTGTGCCCTACTCTGTGAGAACAACAGGGTAACACAATACCACATGAAGAACTTAGATTGGTACTCCTGACACTTCTGCCATGCAATCTCAATCATCTCCTCAAGAGTCCCAACGCTACAGGAGAGGAAACACACCAGGTTGTTTAGAATGTGTGGAAAGAGGCTTCATACCGTGGATACGAAACAGTCTTTATATTTCAGATCTGAACTCAATCTAGGTACTCTGGGTAATCCAGGTAATCTGAAACTCCATTACATTGGTCCAACATCTCAATCAACTTCACTGTAAAGGCAGTGTAATCATAGCACTCCAAATCCCAAAATGAATGTATCTGGTGGATTGTGTAGCTGTGCAGATGTCAATGCTGTGTTAACGAACAAAGTGCTTACTTTGCAAGAGGCCAAGGGGATGCTGCGAGGAATCCAGGCTGCTCCTGTGGGCTCTGCTGAGGGAGATCAGAGGAAGTAGGGAGGGGGAGATGGGCAGGAGCATCGACAATCTGAGAAGAACCAGCCTCTATTTCCCATTTGGCCCCTTGACCAGGTTGATCCTGGTCATACTTGTACGCATACTCATAGTTGTACTCGTTGTTGTTTAGGGTCCACCTCTCTGTAAAAAGAATGAGAGCAGAAGCTTGATCCTCTCATTTCCATAAAGGAATGGTAATACAATGATTAAACCAAGACCCAACAGAGGTGTGAAATGCTTACCCCAATGGCCATGTTCTTCATTCCAGTGGAAATATCCATAATCATCGCCCACGTAAAACCCGTCTGCATCAGCCTTAACAACATAATCAACATGGAGACAGTCAGGTGAGAACAACTTTAAAGAGCAAAACCTGTTATCAAAGCAAAAAAGCTGGAAGGTACAGTATAAATTGAATCCCTTTTAATGTTCTCAGAATGTATTGGAGAAAACATTGTACCGAGACCTTTTAAAGCTAGAATCCTTAATTGAAACAATAACAAAGCGGACACCCCACCTCTCTTTTGGTAAAAAACTAAGGGATGGGCCTGGAGAAATATAACCACTCTCAAATTCAGACAGAGCTGGCCATCCATGATATCAAAATTACAGTTTTAACCATGTTTTAAGGTTATACAGTGTTGTTTTCATTACATTTACATTGTTTACACACATTGGAGTAAAACAAGCTTCTATTTTGGGTTCTGATGGGGTACATATGACAGTTGAATTAAGATTATGAGGCAGTTATAATTATATTCTTCAAGAATCAAATGGGTATATATCATTAACCTCTTAAGGATCGTACACTTTCTTTTGCCTAAAATGACATACCCAAATCTAAATGCCTGTAGCTCAGGACCTGAAGCAAGGATATGCATATTCTTGATACCATTTTAAAGGAAACACTTTGAAGTTTGTGAAAATGTGAAATGAATGTAGGAGAATATAACACATTAGATCTGGTAAAAGATAATACAAACAAAAAAACATGTGTTTTCTATATATTTTTTTTTTCATCATCTTTGAAATGCAAGAGAAAGGCCACAATATAATAATGCTGTTTAGGCACAATTTAGATTAATCAGAGCAAGATTACTGAATGTAACGCACATTATTTACCTTCAGAGAGGTGAATGTATCAAACCAGTTGCCGTAGAGGTTAATTAATAAGTCCAACAATGGATGTAGCAACTAAGGGTTCTAGTTTTAAGGAACCAAACAGCTAATGTTGGGAATATCTTGAAAAACTTCCAGTCCTAGACCTATGTCCCTGGAATCTTCTGACTGTAACATCATACTACTGACATTCCATGGACCAAAAGAAAACGTATTGAATGTTGCCAGAACTTCCTGGAGAAATACGTTACATAAAGAACATTATAAACTGGGTGGTTTGAGCCCTGAATGCTGATTGGCTGACAGCCGTGGTATATCAGACCGTATACCATGGGTATGACAAAACACTTATTTTTTCTACTCTAATTACGTTGGTAACCAGTTTATAATAGCAATAAGGCACCTCTGGGGTTTGTGATATATGGCCAATATACCATGGCTGAGGGCTGTGTCCAGGCACTCCACGTTGCGTTTTGCCTTTGCGTCGTGCATAAGAACAGCCCTTAGCCTTGGTATATTGACCATATACCAGACCCCCTCTGGCCTTATTGCTTAAGTAACCCACTGGGCACAGACATAATTTCAACATCTAGTTTGGAATTCAGTTTGGTTGAGTTGTCAACTAAGGTGAATTCAACTTGAAATCAACAACAACAAAAATCACTGGGTACTTGCTAACTCTGGTCAATGGTGATAGTGTGGAGAAACTCACACTACCGCCCTGAACCAGAGCTAAATATGCTACTCGCTACCGCCCTGCTCCAGAGTGAGGTGTTTGATTACTCACATTATATGGATCCATAGTTGCTGGATCCATGGTTAGCCTATCTTCAACACAGACGCACCATCCAACATCTCCGGTAAAATTTACGGTAAGGTCTCCAACATCCGGAACAACAGACCGTAATGGTTTCAAAGAGTGATCCAAGTAGTAGTCTCCAGAAACAATTCGTTGCTA
The DNA here is from genome assembly GCF_964263955.1 of Coregonus lavaretus. Lineage (NCBI taxonomy): Eukaryota > Metazoa > Chordata > Actinopteri > Salmoniformes > Salmonidae > Coregonus > Coregonus lavaretus. The sequence goes on along the minus strand of NW_028164445.1, from coordinate 125,425 downwards.
CTAATAAACGAAAATCGATTGCTCGGGGTTATTTATAGGCTAGATAACGTCACAATACTAATCGTCAGATTGGAACTCACAGAGATTATGTAGCTCATTCTGTAAATGTTTTAACTCTACTTTGAGTCATAATGTAAGTAATTACACTGCACGCGACCACTATTGACATGGGACGGGTTGTTCATTTGAGTCAAATATTTGGCTACTTCCTTGTGTTTGTTTATAATTGAAAATCAATAAACAATTTATCGTAAAGTTTTGGTCACTCACATTTGTCTCGATTGATTGTTTCTAAATATTTCCCGCAAATGTTCCACTAGTAGCCTAGGCCTAGCCAACAAGACAAAATAGGTTTCAAGGGAACACACAGCAACACATTAAATTACTATTCTGTTCTATTTATGGGAACACCTATAGGGAACACGCATAGGGAACGTGCATAGGAAATGTTTAGTCTGTCTGCATTACCAGTGTCTATTGGTAGCTTATAATGACAGACTCAATCACAAGGGATGACCGCGAATAAATGTTAGCTTTGCTGTTAGCTGATTGCTTATCTGCTGAGACAGGGTGGTAGATGTTAAACCCCAGCTCTAGAACATAAGGATTAACAGATTTGTTTCAGACATGAAGCCGTCACTTTCTTAGAGATTGAAGACAGAATACAAGAATGTGTGAATGTAAATGTAGGTTGACTTGGATGGTGTGGGGTATGCCATTTGTTACAAAGGGGAGGTGACGAACTAATGAACTAATGACGAACTAATTAATGAAACAAATATTAGATAGGCCTACAGCAAAATTACTAAATTGTTATGTTGCTTTTAAAGCGCATTGATACATAGGCTAAATGTTTTGATGCATGTGGATTTCCAGTTGGGCGCCAGCGTCCTAATGATTGGGAGTGGTGCTGAAAGGACAGCTACTGCACCATACACAGAGCCTTTCGTTTCAGCAAAATAATGGCTATTCTGTTCTATTTAATTATATGGGGACACGTTCTGTACAACCACATGGTGTGCATGTTTCAAAATATAAATGGATCAAAAGTGTTTAATGCTTTCTAATTCCATATGCTCCTTGTTGTAACACCCACCCGTAGTATGCGCTCCAGCAAGTATATCTCACTGGTCATCCCCAAAGCCAACACCTCCTTTGGCCGCAATTCCTTCCAGTTCTCTGCTGCCAATGACTGGAACGAATTGCAAAAATCTCTGAAGCTGGAGACTCTTATCTCCCTCACTAATTTTAAGCATCAGTTGTCAGAGCACCTTACCGATCACTGCACCTGTACACAGCCCATCTGAAATTAGCCCACCCAACTACCTCATCCCCATATTGTTATTTATTTTGCTCATTTGCACCCCAGTATCTCTATTTGCACATCATCTCTTGCACATCTATCATTCCGTGTGTTAATACTAATTGTAATTATTTTGCACTATAGCCTATTTATTGCCTTACCTCCATAACTTGCTACATTTGCACACACTGTATATATATTTTCTGTTGTATTTTTTGACTTTATGTTTTGTTTTACCCCATATGTAACTCTGTGTTGTTGTTTTTATCGCACTGCTTTGCTTTATCTTGGCCAGTTCGCAGTTGTAAATGAGAACTTGTTCTCAACTGGCTTACCTGGTTAAATAAAGGTGAAATAAAATTGTAAAAAAATATTCTGCATGTTCCTAACTAAGGTTGGATATGCTGGGCTATGTGACGTTTGATTGAGTCCTCTACCTCCATTGGCCTCTGAAAACATAGCATCCTCCTGACGAGTTGTGTGATTAGGGACATTTTACCTAATGACTCTATCACAGGGCAGCAGTTCATTGCAATGACCTCCATAGCATGGATAGTGGTGCACCATCCCGTCCTCTTTCCCTTGTTTTGTTATCGCCCAAAGGTGTATTGTACAAATCCCTGGGAAAGGTCACATCAGCAGCCATGTGAGTAATGAGGCAGTAAGCATTTATCCTTTGTTGATGGAAACAAATGTGTTTCTACTGAACTGGATGGAGCACAGATAAGAGTTTGGTTTCACTTGTGCTAAATGAAACAGGTCCAACTTAATATACAATTGATCCTCAGATAAAAGCTCATACATTTTACTTGTATTCTTATGTGAGTGGTGTGGTGTATTTCTTTGATTGATTGAAATGTAATGGAAGCTATATATAGAAAACAGAGGGGAGTTTTGAGATCCATTATACACATTGTGGATCGTACGAGAACCAGTGTACCGGAGATTCCTTTCCTTTTCAAACACAACAGCTTGCCATGTCTTTGGCCACTCAGAAACTCTACATCGCCTTGAGTTATGCAGTTACTCTGATGTGGGTCAACCATGTCATGTTGTCCTTCTCTTTGAGGAACTGTTTGATCTGGACTTGAAATTACTCTAATGCAAACCTACATACTTTGATGACCACTAATCTCTTTATGTGTACGTTTTCAGTGACCTGTTACTATATCATTTTGGATTTCGAGATTAGCGAGATAATCCAGATAGCTAAAGTGATAACATGAGTTTGAATCTGTCTTGGAGATAGCCAGGCCTGTTGCTGATGAAATGATAGCTCAAGTCCACCCACCTCCTAAGGGATATGTCTGGATCTGACATTGTGCCAGCAGCCAGCATCAGCTCACGTCCTCCACGTGTTAGTCTATCAACAATGGGACTCTGATAGTGTTAGGTTGAATCATTCTTTTCGTGTCTGAGATAGAGAGATTATGTTTTCACATGCAATGGTGGGAAAAGCAGGACATCAATTATGTGGGCAATGTAATCTTGATATGGGATGTCCATCACCTTATTTGTGTGGGTTTATTCCTCTTAGAAAAACCTACCAATATCACAGAAATACAAACATTTAAACTGGCTACGGATTCACACATACTTTTGGTATCTTTGGTATCCAATGGACTGATAGTGTGGGAGCGCTGGTTTAACATCTACTGTAGTTACAATGAATAAATAACAGGCATAAGCAAACTTTGTCTCATTGGATTTTATAAGAAGTATTATAAGCACAAGATGCTTGAGTTTATTTATTTTTTCTAAGTATGCTATGCTCCACTGCATCCTTTTTTTCTGGCAAAATAGCCTATGTGAGAAAGAGAAAATTAGTGACATCCCTTACCACAAACATAGTTTACTGTTGAAAAGGTGCACTTATATCAACCTCAGAATTACATTGACTAAAATAGATTAATTTGGATTGTTTTGGCAAAAAGGTGAGCTGGATTAAATCATGTAGTACCTAAAAAAGCCTTAAAATGTCCAGGGGAAGAGTCAACACATGTAGAAGTCCCAGGGGTGGACATGTGATCCCAACCAGAGTCCCATTCACCATCATCTGAACACAATTCAGGAGAGTCTTAATCAATTGTTAAATAAATGTAAACCATGTGCTAGAGAAAAAAAACATTAATTGAAGTCTGAACCCCGTTAGGATATAGAGTAGTCAATGGTGGACATTATTTTGCTCACCAGCCCAATCAGGCTTGTTACAAGAGTAGAGAGGATATTTACTATCCAAAAGGTCACTTACCTTCCGGCACACACATCGGTGAGAGAGGTCTGAGCATGTGAGCCAGGGCAGTGTCTGATATTCCAGGCCCAGCTTTGGTAGTTGTACCTGGATAACCTGAATATTTGCTAATTGGAGCACCTGTTACGAATGGAAATCAGTGTTATATAAGGTATATGACTAGCTGACAATTCTCTCTCTCTCTCTGTCTCTCTCTCTCTCTCTCTCTCTGTGTGTGTGTGTGTGAAATGTGAGCTAGCTAAAGCATAATCACCTACTTTCATTGAATATGGGTTAACTCCATTTTGGGCTCTTTGGAAACCCTGTGGTGGAGGTGAATTGAAGAAATCCTTGGCCCTTTGGCAACCCTGTGGTGGAGGTAAATCGAATAAATTCTGGGCCCTTTGGCAACCCTGTGGTGGAGGTAAATTGAAGAAATCCTGGGCCCTTTGTCATCCCTGTGGTGGAGGTGAATTGAAGAAATCCTGGGCCCTTTGGCATCCCTGTGGTGGAGGTGAATTGAAGAAATCCTGTGCCCTTTGGCATCCCTGTGGTGGAGGTGAATTGAAGAAATCCTTTGGCCATTGGCATCCCTGTGGTGGAGGTGAATTGAAGAAATCCTGGGCCCCTTGGCCTCCCTGTGGTGGAGGGAAATAATCCGATAGGCAGGGAGGAGGTGGAGTAGTTTTGGTCTGTGGAACTGAAGTTTCCATGTCTTTTTGTCTTTTTTTATGTTGCTGTTTCAGACCCTTCAGCTGCTTATTTTTCTGCGGTAGTGGGGCAAACCGGGAAAGGACATAAACAAGAAATATAAACATGAGAATTGCTGGTTGCAGTTAAAATAGGACTATGATTTACAAATTAAAAGGGACTGTTTGGAGTGAGTAGCCTACCTCAAATCTCTGAAGAGACTCAGCAACCACTGGAGCGATGGGCAGCTCAAACATGACAGGCTTCACTGGTGGAGAGATGGGCCGTTCAACCACGATGGGTTTCACTGGTGAAGAGATGGGCAGCTCAAACATGACAGGCTTCACTGGTGGAGAGATGGGCAGCTCAGCCACGATGGGCTTCACTGGAGGTGGAGGGAAGAAATCCTGGGTCCTTTGGCATCTCTGTGGTGGAGGTGAATTGAAGAAATCCTGGGCCCTTCGGCGGAGGTGAATTGAAGAAATCCTGGGCCCTTTGGCATCCCTGTGGTGGAGGTGAATTGAAGAAATCCTGTGCCCTTTGGCATCCCTGTGGTGGAGGTGAATTGAAGAAATCATTTGGACATTGGCATCCCTGTGGTGGAGGTGAATTGAAGAAATCCTGGGCCCTTTGGCATCTCTGTGGTGTAGGTGAAGGGAAATAATCCGATAGGCAGGGAGGAGTTGGAGTAGGTCTGGCCTGTGGAACTGAAGTTTCTATGTCTTTCTGGGTTTTTTTATGTCGCTGTGTTAGATCCTTCAGTGGCTTATTTTTCCGTGGTGGTGGGGCAAACTGGGAAAGGACATAAACAAATAAAATAAAATATATTAATTGTATTTGTCAAATGCACCGAATACAACAGGTGTTGACCTTACCGTGAAATGCTTGCTCACAAGCCCTGAACAAACAATTACGTTTTAAGAAAATAAGTGTTAAGAAAATATTTACTAAATAAGCTAAAGTAAAAAAACAACAACATATAAACGTGAGAATTGCTGATTGCAGTTAAAATACGACCGTGATGTACAAATTAAAAGGGACAGTTTGGAGTGAGTAGCCTACGTCAAATCTCTGAAGAGACTCAGCTACCACTGGAGAGATGGGCCGTTCATCTCTATTTGCACATCATCTCTTGCACATCTATCATTCCAGTGTTAATACTAATTGTAATTATTTTGCACTATAGCCTATTTATTGCCTTACCTCCATAACTTGCTACATTTGCACACACTGTATATATATTTTCTGTTGTAGTTTTGACTTTATGTTTTGTTTTACCCCATATGTAACTCTGTTGTTGTTTTTATCGCACTGCTTTGCTTTATCTTGGCCAGTTTGCAGTTGTAAATGAGAACTTGTTCTCAACTGGCTTACCTGGTTAAATAAAGGTGAAATAAAAATGTACAAAAATATTCTGCATGTTCCTAACTAAGGTTGGTTAGCTGGGCTATGTGACGTTTGATTGATTCCTCTACCTCCATTGGCCTCTGAAAACATAGCATCCTGCTGACGAGTTGTGTGATTAGGGAAATTTTACCTAATGACTCTATAACAGGGCAGCAGTTCATTGCAATGACCTCCATAGCATGGATAGTGGTGCACCATCCTGTCCTCTTTCCCTTGTTTTGTTATCGCCCAAAGGTGTATTGTACAAATCCCTGGGAAAGGTCATATCAGCAGCCATGTAAGTAATGAGGCAGTAAGCATTTATCCTTTGTTGATGGAAACAAATGTGTTTCTACTGAACTGGATGGAGCACAGATAAGAGTTTGGTTTCACTTGTGCTAAATGAAACAGGTCCAACTTAATATACAATTGATCCTCAGATAAAAGCTCATACATTTTACTTGTATTCTTATGTGAGTGGTTTGGTGTATTTCTTTGATTGATTGAAATGTAATGGATGCTATATATAGAAAACAGAGGGGAGATTTGAGATCCATTATACACATTGTGGATCATACGAGAACCAGTGTACCGGAGATTCCTTTCCTTTTCAAACACAACAGCTTGCCATGTCTTTGGCCACTCAGAAACTCTACATCGCCTTGAGTTATGCAGTTACTCTGATGTGGGTCAACCATGTCATGTTGTCCTTCTCTTTGAGGAACTGTTTGATCTGGACTTGAAATTACTCTAATGCAAACCTACATACTTTGATGACCACTAATCTCTTTATGTGTACGTTTTCAGTGACCTGTTACTATATAATTTTGGATTTCGAGATTAGTGAGATAATCCAGATAGCTAAAGTGATAACATGAGATTGAATCTGTCTTGGAGATAGCCAGGCCTGTTGCTGATGAAATGATAGCTCAAGTCCACCCACCTCCTAAGGGATATGTCTGGATCTGACATTGTGCCAGCAGCCAGCATCAGCTCACGTCCTCCACGTGTTAGTCTATCAACAATGGGACTCTGATAGTGTTAGGTTGAATCACTCTTTTCGTGTCTGAGATAGAGAAATTATGTTTTCACATGCAATGGTGGGAAAAGCAGGACATCAATTATGTGGGCAATGTAATCTTGATATGGGATGTCCATCACCTTATTTGTGTGGGTTTATTCCTCTTAGAAAAACCTACCAATATCACAGAAATACAAACATTTAAACTGGCTACGGATTCACACATAATTTTGGTATCTTTGGTATCCAATGGACTGATAGTGTGGGAGCGCTGGTTTAACATCTACTGTAGTTACAATGAATAAATAACAGGCATAAGCAAACTTTGTCTCATTGGATTTTATAAGAAGTATTATAAGCACAAGATGCTTGAGTTTATTACTTTTTTCTAAGTATGCTATGCTCCACTGCATCCTTTTTTTCTGGCAAAATAGCCTATGTGAGAAAGAGAAAATTAGTGACATCCCTTACCACAAACATAGTTTACTGTTGAAAAGGTGCACTTATATCAACCTCAGAATTACATTGACTAAAATAGATTAATTTGGATTGTTGTGGCAAAAAGGTGAGCTGGATAAAATCATGTAGTACCTAAAAAAAGCCTTAAAATGTCCAGGGGAAGAGTCAACAAACGTAGAAGTCCCAGGGGTGGACATGTGATCCCAACAGAGTCCCATTCACCATAATCTGAACACAATTCAGGAGAGTCTTAATCAATTGTTAACTAAATGTAAACCCTGTGCTAGAGAAAAAAAACATTAATTGAAGTCTGAACCCTGTTAGGATATAGAGTAGTCAATGGTGGACATTATTTTGCTCACCAGCCCAATCAGGCTTGTTACAAGAGTAGAGAGGATATTTACTATCCAAAAGGTCACTTACCTTCCGGCACACACATCGGTGAGAGAGGTCTGAGCATGTGAGCCAGGGCAGTGTCTGATATTCCAGGCCCAGCTTTGGTAGTTGTACCTGGATAACCTGAATATTTGAAATCCTTGGCCCTTTGGAAACCCTGTGGTGGAGGTGAATGGAAGACATTCTGGGCCCTTTGGCAACCCTGTGGTGGAGGTGAATCGAACCAATTCTGGGCCCTTTGGCAACCCTGTGGTGGAGGGAAATCATCTGATAGGCAGGGAGGAGGTGGAGTAGTTTTGGTCTGTGGAACTGAAGTTTCCATGTCTTTTTGTCTTTTTTTATGTTGCTTCAGCAGACCGTTCAGCTCAAACATGACATGCTTCATAATTGGAGAGATGGGCAGCTCAGCCACGATGGGCTTCACTGGTGGAGAGATTGGAAGCTCAAACATGACGGGCTTCACTAGTGGAGAGATGGGCAGCTCAGCTACGATGGGCTTCACTGGTGGAGAGATGGGAAGCTCAACCATGATGGGCTTCACTGGTGGAGAGATGGGAAGCTCAACCATGATTGGCTTCACTGGTGGAGAGATGGGAAGCTCAACCACGATGGGCTTCACTGATGGAGAGATGGGAAGCTCAACCATGATTGGCTTCACTGGTGGAGAGATGGGCAGCTCAACCACAATGGGCTTCACTGGTGGAGAGATGGGAAGCTCAACCATGATGGGCTTCACTGGTGGAGAGATGGGCAGCTCAGCCACGATGGGCTTCACTGGTGGAGAGATGGGCAGCTCAACCACAATGGGCTTCACTGGTGGAGAGATGGGAAGCTCAACCATGATGGGCTTCACTGGTGTAGAGATGGGCAGCTCAGCAACGATGGGCTTCACTGGTGGAGAGATGGGAAGCTCAACCAAGATGGGCTTCACTGGTGGAGAGATGGGAAGCTCAACCATGATGGGCTTCACTGGTGGAGAGATGGGCAGCTCAGCCACGATGGGCTTGACTGGTGGAGAGATGGGAAGCTCAGCCACGATGGGCTTCACCGGTGGAGAGATGGGCAGCTCAACCACAATGGGCTTCACTGGTGGAGAGATGGGAAACTCAACCATGACAGGCTTCACTGGTGGAGAGATGGGCAGCTCAGCCACGATGGGCTTCACTGGTGGAGAGATGGGAAGCTCAAATATGACAGGCTTCACTAGTGGAGAGATGGGCAGCTCAGCCACGATGGGCTTCACTGGTGGAGAGATGGGCAGCTCAGCCACGATGGGCTTCACTGGTGGAGAGATGGGAAGCTCAACCATGATGGGCTTCACTGGTGGAGAGATGTGCAGCTCAGCCACGATGGGCTTCACTGGTGGAGAGATGGGCAGCTCAACCACAATGGGCTTCACTGGTGGAGAGATGGGAAGCTCAACCATGATGGGCTTCACTGGTGGAGAGATGGGCAGCTCAGCCACGATGGGCTTCACTGGTGGAGAGATGGTTAGCTCAATCACGATGGGCTTCACTGGTGGAGAGATGGTTAGCTCAGCCACGATGGGCTTCACTGGTGGAGAGATGGGCTATAGATAGTGGTATAGAAAGAGAAGTTTAGTCCAGAAACAACATATAATCAATTACAATGTAATAGACGCATGGCCTAAAACATATCTGTTTGCTTACTTATGAATATGCAAACCATAATAATCATCCCCTCCCTCATCATTCATTCTAACTCTGCTGTCTCATCCAACGAATAAACGTACCTGTGCCCTACTCTGTGTGCACAACAGGGTAACACAATACCACATGAAGAACTTAGATTGGTACTCCTGACACTTCTGCCATGCAATCTCAATCATCTCCTCAAGAGTCCCAACGCTACAGGAGAGGAAACACACCAGGTTGTTTAGAATGTGTGGAAAGAGGCTTCATACCGTGGATACGAAACAGTCTTTATATTTCAGATCTGAACTCAATCTAGGTACTCTGGGTAATCCAGGTAATCTGAAACTCCATTACATTGGTCCAACATCTCAATCAACTTCACTGTAAAGGCAGTGTAATCATAGCACTCCAAATCCCAAAATGAATGTATCTGGTGGATTGTGTAGCTGTGCAGATGTCAATGCTGTGTTAACGAACAAAGTGCTTACTTTGCAAGAGGCCAAGGGGATGCTGCGAGGAATCCAGGCTGCTCCTGTGGGCTCTGCTGAGGGAGATCAGAGGAAGTAGGGAGGGGGAGATGGGCAGGAGCATCGACAATCTGAGAAGAACCAGCCTCTATTTCCCATTTGGCCCCTTGACCAGGTTGATCCTGGTCATACTTGTACGCATACTCATAGTTGTACTCGTTGTTGTTTAGGGTCCACCTCTCTGTAAAAAGAATGAGAGCAGAAGCTTGATCCTCTCATTTCCATAAAGGAATGGTAATACAATGATTAAACCAAGACCCAACAGAGGTGTGAAATGCTTACCCCAATGGCCATGTTCTTCATTCCAGTGGAAATATCCATAATCATCGCCCACGTAAAACCCGTCTGCATCAGCCTTAACAACATAATCAACATGGAGACAGTCAGGTGAGAACAACTTTAAAGAGCAAAACCTGTTATCAAAGCAAAAAAGCTGGAAGGTACAGTATAAATTGAATCCCTTTTAATGTTCTCAGAATGTATTGGAGAAAACATTATACCGAGACCTTTTAAAGCTAGAATCCTTAATTGAAACAATAACAAAGCGGACACCCCACCTCTCTTTTGGTAAAAAACTAAGGGATGGGCCTGGAGAAATATAACCACTCTCAAATTCAGACAGAGCTGGCCATCCATGATATCAAAATTACAGTTTTAACCATGTTTTAAGGTTATACAATGTTGTTTTCATTACATTTACATTGTTTACACACATTGGAGTAAAACAAGCTTCTATTTTGGGTTCTGATGGGGTACATATGACAGTTGAATTAAGATCATGAGGCATTTATAATTATATTCTTCAAGAATCAAATGGGTATATATCATTAACCTCTTAAGGATCATACACTTTCTTTTGCCTAAAATGACATACCCAAATCTAAATGCCTGTAGCTCAGGACCTGAAGCAAGGATATGCATATTCTTGATACCATTTTAAAGGAAACACTTTTAAGTTTGTGAAAATGTGAAATGAATGTAGGAGAATATAACACATTAGATCTGGGAAAAGATAATACAAACAAAAAATCATGTGTTTTCTATATATTCTTTTGTTCCATCATCTTTGAAATGCAAGAGAAAGGCCACAATATAATAATGCTGTTTAGGCGCAATTTAGATGTTGGCCACTAGATGGCAGCAGTGTGTATGCAAAGTTTCAGATTGATCCAGTGAAGCGTTGCAATACGCTTAGTCTGCTAAATGGTCTGCTAAATGTCTGCTAAATGAACTGGAGTGAGTTTCTTAAAAGCCTTGTAGCTACCATTGTAGTTTATTTCTAGCATGACTCTATATCTGTGCAGCTGGGTTTTCAAGATAAATAAGGTGTGATGTTAGCTAGAAGGCTTTCTGGAAATGCACATTCACATTCACATTTACGTCATTTAGCAGACGCTCTTATCCAGAGTGACTTACAAATTGGTGCATTCACCCTATAGCCAGTGGGATAACCACTTTACAATTTTTTTTTTTTTTTTTTTTTTTAGGGGGGTAGAAGGATTGCTTTATCCTATCCCAGGTATTCCTTAAAGAGGTGGGGTTTCAAATGTCTCCGGAAGGTGGTGAGCGACTCCGCCGTCCTGGCGCCGTGAGGGAGCTTGTTCCACCATTGGGGTGCCAGAGCAGCGAACAGTTTTGACTGGGCTGAGCGGGAACTATGCTTCCGCAGAGGAAGGGGAGCCAGCAGGCCAGAGGTGGATGAACGCAATGCCCTCGTTTGGGTGTAGGGACTGATCAGAGCCTGAAGGTACGGAGGTGCCGTTCCCCTCACAGCTCCATAGGCAAGCACCATGGTCTTGTAACAGATGCGAGCTTCAACTGGAAGCCAGTGGAGTGTGCGGAGGAGCGGGGTGACGTGAGAGAACTTGGGAAGGTTGAACACCAGACGGGCAGCGGCATTCTGGATGAGTTGTAGGGGTTTAATGGCACAGGCAGGGAGCCCAGCCAACAGCGAGTTGCAGTAATCCAGACGGGAGATGACAAGTGCCTGGATTAGGTCCTGTGCCGCTTCCTGTGTAAGGCAGGGTCGTACTCTCCGAATGTTGTAGAGCATGAACCTGCAGGATCGGGTCACCGCCTTGATGTTAGCGGATAACGACACGGTGTTGTCCAGGGTCACGCCAAGGCTCTTCGCACTCTGGGAGGAGGACACAACGGAGTTGTCAACCGTGATGGCGAGATCATGGAACGGGCAGTCCTTCCCCGGGAGGAAGAGCAGCTCCGTCTTGCCAAGGTTCAGCTTGAGGTGGTGATCCGTCATCCATACTGATATGTCTGCCAGACATGCAGAGATGCGATTCGCCACCTGGTTATCAGAAGGGGGAAAGGAGAAGATTAGTTGTGTATCGTCAGCGTAGCAATGATAGGAGAGGCCATGTGAGGATATGACAGAGCCAAGTGACTTGGTGTATAGCGAGAATAGGAGAGGGCCTAGAACTGAGCCCTGGGGGACACCAGTGGTGAGAGCACGTGGTGCGGAGACAGCTTCTCGCCACGCCACTTGGTAGGAGCGACCGGTCAGGTAGGACGCAATCCAAGAGTGAGCCGCGCCGGAGATGCCCAGCTCGGAGAGGGTGGAGAGGAGGATCTGATGGTTCACAGTATCAAAGGCAGCAGACAGTTCTAGAAGGACAAGATCAGAGGAGAGAGAGTTAGCTTTAGCAGTGCGGAGAGCCTCCGTGACACAGAGAAGAGCAGTCTCAGTTGAATGACCAGTCCTGAAACCTGACTGGTTTGGGTCAAGAAGGTCATTCTGAGAGAGATAGCAAGAGAGTTGGCTAAAGACGGCACGCTCAATAGTTTTGGAAAGAAAAGAAAGAAGGGATACTGGTCTGTAGTTGTTGACATCAGAGGGATCAAGTGTTGGTTTTTTGAGAAGGGGTGCAACTCTCGCTCTCTTGAAGACGGAAGGGACATAGCCAGCGGTCAAGGATGAGTTGATCAGCGAGGTGAGGTAGGGGAGAAGGTCACCGGAGATGGTCTGGAGAAGAGAGGAGGGGATGGGGTCAAGCGGGCAGGTTGTTGGGCGGCCTGCAGTCACAAGTCGCGAGATTTTATCTGGAGAGAGAGGGGAGAAAGAAGTCAAAGCATAGGGTAGGGCAGTGTGAGCAGGACCAGCAGTGTCATTAGACTTAACAAACGAGGATCGGATGTCGTCAACCTTCTTTTCAAAGTGGTTGACGAAGTCATCCACAGAGAGGGAGGGGGGGGGGGGGGGGGGTCTAGTTTTCTTCCATTTCCGCTCAGCTGCCCGGAGCTCTGTTCTGTGAGCTCGCAATGAGTCATCAAGCCACGGAGCTGGAGGGGAGGACCGAGCCGGCCGGGAGGATAGGGGACACAGAGAGTCAAAGGATGCAGAAAGGGAGGAGAGGAGGGTTGAGGAGGCAGAATCAGGAGATTGGAGGGAGAAGGATTGAGCAGAGGGAAGAGATGATAGGATGGAAGAGTAGAGAGTAGTGGGAGAGAGAGAGCGAAGGTTGCGGCGGCGCATTACCATCTGTGTAGGGGCAGAGTGAGTAGTGTTGGAGGAGAGCGAGAGAGAAAAGGATACAAAGTAGTGGTCGGAGACATGGAGGGGAGTTGCAGTGAGATTAGTAGAAGAGCAGCATCTAGTAAAGATGAGGTCAAGCGTATTGCCTGCCTTGTGAGTAGGGGGGGACGGTGAGAGGGTGAGGTCAAAAGAGGTGAGGAGTGGAAAGAAGGAGGCAGAGAGAAATGAGTCAAATGTAGATGTAGGGAGGTTGAAATCCCCCAAAACTGTGAGGGGTGAGCCATCCTCAGGAAAGGAACTTATCAAGGCGTCGAGCTCATTGATGAACTCTCCAAGGGAACCTGGAGGGCGATAGATGACAAGGATATTAAGCTTAAATGGGCTAGTGACTGTGACAGCATGGAATTCAAATGAGGAGATAGACAGATGGGTTAGGGGAAAAATTGAGAATGTCCACTTGGGAGAGATGAGGATTCCTGTGCCACCACCCCTCTGACCAGATGCTCTCGGGGTATGCGAGAACACATGGTCAGACGAGGAGAGAGCAGTAGGAGTAGCAGTGTTTTCAGTGGTAATCCATGTTTCCGTCAGCGCCAGGAAGTCGAGGGACTGGAGGGTAGCATAGGCTGGGATGAAGTCAGCCTTGTTGGCAGCAGAACGGCAGTTCCAGAGGCTGCCTGAGACCTGGAACTCCAGGTGTGTGGTGCGTGCAGGGACCACCAGGTTAGAGAGGCAGCAGCCACGCGGTGTGAGGCGTTTGTGTAGCCTGTGCGGAGAGGAGAGAACAGGGATAGGCAGAGGCATAGTTGACAGGCTGTAGCAAATGGCTACAATAATGCAGAGGAGATCGGAATGAAATGAACTAAACATCTGGGAAAGGAGAGAGTAGGGCCTCCCTTACCACAACTCCCAAATATAACTCTCCCAACTTCCACCTCAGAAACTATAATTGTTTCACTGAAACACCCGAATAAAACTCTCCCAACTTCCACTTTAGAAATTAGAATTGTTGCAAACTACAGCGGTTCAATGTTTCAAGGAATAGACTCAACTTACTTTATTCAGCTAGCTAACTATGATGCCATAGCTAACTAGCATGCTAGCATCCAATAAAGTAAGTTCTTTCCATCTGGCTACCACTAACCCGGCCACCAACTCTGCACCCTCTGCTGCAACTTGCCTATGCCCCCCCCCCGCTTCTCCTTCACACAAATTCAGACAGCTGATGTTTTGAAAGCGCTGCAAAATCTGGACCCCTACAATTCAGCTGGGCTAGACAATCTGGACCCTTTCTTTCTAAAACTAGCCGCCGAAATTGTCGCAACCCCTATTACTAGTCTGTTCAACCTCTCTTTCATAACGTCTGAGATCCCCAGAGATTGGAAAGCTGCCGCGGTCATCCCCCTCTTCAAAGGGGGTGACACTCTAGATCCAAACTGCTACAGACCTATATCCATCCTGCCCTGCCTTTCGAAAGTATTCGAAAGCCAAGTTAACAAACAGATCATCGACCATTTCGAATACCACCGTACCTTCTCCGCTATGCAATCCGGTTTCCGAGCTGGTCACGGGTGCACTTCAGCCACGCTCAAGGTCCTAAACGATATTATAACCGCGATTGATAATAGACAGTACTGTGCAGCCGTCTTCATCGACCTGGCCAAGGCTTTCGACTCTGTCAACCACCGCATTCTTATTGGCAGACTAAATAGCCTTGGTTTCTCAAATGACTGCCTCGCCTGGTTCACCAACTACTTCTCAGATAGAGTTCAGTGTGTCAAATCGGAGGGCCTGTTGTCTGGACCTATGGCAGTCTCTATGGGGGTGCCACAGGGTTCAATTCTTGGGCCGACACTTTTCTCCGTGTATATCAATGATGTCGCTCTTGCTGCTGGTGACTCTCAGATCCACCTCTACGCAGACGACACCATTTTGTATACATCTGGCCCTTCATTGGACACTGTGTTAACAAACCTCCAAACAAGCTTCAATGCCATACAACAATCCTTCAGTAGCCTTCAACTGCTCTTAAACACTAGTAAAACTAAATGCATGCTTTTCAATCGAACGCTGCTAGCACCCGCCCACGCGACTAGAATCACCACTCTCGACGGGTCTGACCTAGAGTATGTGGACAACTACAAATATCTAGGTGTCTGGTTAGACTGTAAACTCAACTTCCAGACTCACATAAAGAATCTCCAATCCAAAGTTAAATCTAGAATCGGCTTCCTATTTCGCAACAAAGCCTCCTTCACTCATGCTGCCAAACATGCCCTCGTAAAACTGACTATCCTACCGATCCTTGACTTCGGCGATGTCATTTACAAAATAGCCTCCAACACTCTACTCAGCAAATTGGATGTAGTCTATCACAGTGCCATCCGTTTTGTCTCCAAAGCCCCATACACTACCCACCACTGTGACCTGTACGCTCTTGTTGGCTGGTCCTCACTACATGTTCGTCGTCAAACCCACTGGCTCCAGGCCATCTATAAATCACTGCTAGGCAAATCCCCGCCTTATCTTAGCTCATTGGTCACCATAGCAGCACCCACCCGTAGTCTGCGCTCCAGCAGGTATATCTCTCTGGTCATTCCCAAAGCCAACACCTCCTTTGGCCGCCATTCCTTCCAGTTCTCTGCTGCCAATGACTGGAACGAATTGCAAAAATCTCTGAAGCTGGAGACTCTTATCTCCCTCAATAACTTTAAGCATCAGTTGTCAGAGCACCTTACCGATCACTGCACCTGTACACAGCCCATCTGAAATTAGCCCACCCAACTACCTCATCCCTATATTGTTATTTATTTTGCTCTTTTGCACCCCAGTATCTCTATTTGCACATAATCTCTTGCACATCTAGCATTCCAGTGTTAATACTATTGTAATTATTCTGCACTATAGCCTATTTATTGCCTTACCTCCATAACTTGCTACATTTGCACACACTGTATATATATTTTCTGTTGTATTTCTGACTTTATGTTTTTTTTTACCCCATATGTAACTCTGTGTTGTTTTTATTGCACTACTTTGCTTTATCTTGGCCAGGTCGCAGTTGTAAATGAGAACCTGTTCTCAACTGGCTTACCTGGTTAAATAAAGGTGAAATAAAAAATTTAAAAAATAACACACCCTTGGTAAGTACAGCAGGAGTTAAATGCTTGCATTACCTTTGACTTTTCAGGTGTCCGCATTGACCGCTGCTTGGTTTTGGTCAGAGGCTGTATCAAGGAGACAGGTGGAGGCCCTCGACTGTCAACAAACAGAACTTCTCTTGCATGTCCCATGTCTTTCTCCTGTTGACTGGGTCAGAAACAACACCAATAAATGTATGTAGCATGTTTCCTGCAGTCAAATGACCAAATTGCCCTCTAGTGGCCTCATCGGTGGAATGTTATTAATATTTTTTTTATAATTTCACAATTCACAACAGTATTTCAAAAAGCCAGTGGAAAATCATGTGTTTCTCTGTCAAACGGTTTTGTAATATTTCAGTCTTCTGTGATGTGTAATATTGGGATGCAAACTCAAAATGTAATACAATTCAACTCTATATCTGACATGGTACAGGTGTCTTCTTTTTTTAAAGCCCATAACCATGTGTGTGAGGTGTATACTTTTGTTTCAAAGTAGATTTGTTTAAGACTACCAAGAAACACTCTGCGTGACCCTGATTTAGCCCACTGCAGTAAAATTTCAATAATAAACTTTTATTGCGGGTCCAGGGAGAAGTAAACATGGGAATATTTGATCCAAAGCACACACATTGAATGGATTGGATACCAATGCATTTTGATATGACTGCAGTTCCCTTGCTTGATGAATCATTAACTTATTTCAGTCATAACACAGGGGAGTAAAACTCGTCCACTGTCAGTGATGGAGTACACCCATTTTCTCATGGGAACTGAATCAAAAATTATATTTTATATACAGACTCGAAACAAGAACAACCTGTTTATCAGTATAAGTGACTGTGTGTGGTTTTGAGTCTGTAGCCCAAGACTAAACAAAGAAGTTAGCCATGAACAGAAATCAATGGAACAGAAGGGTATCATCATCATTTGAATCGTGCAGAAGAACCATATATGTGCATTTTTTGAAAAATTTAGATACACAGAATGCATCATTATAAAACATTTAGAAAAAAAAATGATTCAAGTATCTATCAACCGTAAAAATCCTAATGTGGTATATACACACTTAAAAACAGATAAATATTTGATTATAAGAAAATGGAACAGTATGCACTTGTATGGTTCTTCACTGCAAGGGTTCATTTTTATCTCTCTAAATGTTTGTACAATTTCCATTTTCAAAGTTTGCAGATGGAGAGTTTCAATACAGTACATGTGCAGCACTTGGTCTCTCTCTCAGCAGTTGCTCTATGAAATGTGCGTAACCACTTAACAATCACGTTTCCATTCTTATCAGTAAAATAAATATATTTGGCTCAGTGCATTCATTGATGGAACTCACAATGACACCAAATAACAAGCAATAACGTGATACAAACCAAGAAAACAGGAACTTTGCTGACCATATATATATATATATATATATATATATATATATATATATATATATATATATATATATATATATATATATATATATATATATATAAAAGACTGGTATATATACCAGTCTTGTCATTGTAACTATGACCTGGTAAAAGTGACATAATTCAATATAATGTTTGATGAATTAACCTGTAACATTTCAAAATGGATCTGAGATACCAGAGAGCCAGGTGGGGCATGGAGGACCCGCTGAGGGTGCAGACGTAGGGTTTGGAATTGAACTGGGAGATGACCACTTGTAGAGTGACCTGGGACGTGTCATACTGGAACGGCCTGAAAGTGACGGTCACCTCCACCTTCCCATTGGCTGGAATCACTCCTAGAATCACACACAAACAAAGGATTATACCGGTCTTGAATGTAACGCATTTGTTAAAGGAAAACAATACGTAGGCCTACCTAAACTCAACACTTCAATACCCTCAAACCATGGGAAACATAGAGAGATACCTTTTCAGACATCTCTACCCAGTCTGAGTACTAGGCTATTTGCGTAACCCCGGAAATCCATCATCACGCATTGCCTGGAAAGCGTCACCATCCATGCCAGAGACAAAACAACACAGCTCCCCCCTGTGCTAGATGCACTGAGTCCCTGACTGCTTTGTGTCAAGGTGGCAGTTGCAGACTATGAGCATCTTTCCACAGTAATTCAGACACAAGACATGATGGTGATGTTGAGGAATCACAGGTCAGGGCTAGGTAATCAGCTAATAATATTACGTGAGTTTATACAGGTGAGTCTGGGTCTCTGGGAGCCAGCAAAAAATGTTTTATGTGGTTCAAAGTTTTAACTAATCACCTCAAGGAACTAACACAAAAACATAGCTGGAACCTTATTGTGAACCAGAAATTATCCTACCATCAAATATAAAAAAATTAATTGATACATATCTGGCAAATAGACTCACAGGCTTAATACATTAATCAAATAATATATACCTACTGTAGATAGAATAATACAGGGGTTTTCCTCACTGTCTGTCTGAGTGAGCAGGTAGGATGTTGTTGCTATCTTGTTAAGGACTGTGTTATTACTACTTTATTCAGTGGCCTAATGTAAAGTGCTACCAAGTCTGCTGATTGGAGTTACCTGACAGGGGCTGGACCGAGAAGGCCTTGTGTGGCTGGATGATGTACACCTGGAACTCAAAGTCAATGGGACAGCTGCAGCTCAGAGGGATCACATGGCTGACACTGGAAGGTCAAAGACAGGTCAAAGGTCAAAGATAACAAGCATATACACCACCAGTCAAAGTTTGGACACACCTACTCATTCAAGGGTTTTTCTTAATTTTTTTACATTGTAGAATAATAGTGAAGACATCAAAACTATGAAATAACACATATGGAAACATGTAGTAACCAAAGAGGTGTTAAACAAATCAAAATATATTTTATATTTGAGATTCTTCAAATAGCCATCGTTTGCCTTGATGACAGCTTTGCACGCTCTTGGCATTCTTTCAACCAGCTTCATGAGGTAGTCACCTGGAATGCATTTCAATTAACAGGTGTGCCTTGTTAAAAGTTAATTTGTGGAATTTATTTCCTTCTTAATGAGTTTGAGCCAATCAGTTGTGTTGTGACAAGGTAGGGGGAGTATACAGAAGATAGCCCTATTTGATAAAAGACCAAGTCCATATTATGGCAAGAACAGCTCAAATAAGCAAAGAGAAACGACAGTCCATCATTACTTTAAGACATGAAGGTCAGTCAATACGGAACATTTCAAGAACGTTGAAACTGGTTCTCATGAGGACCACCACAGGAATAGAAGACCCAGAGTTACCTCTGCTGTAGAGGATAAGTTCATTAGAGTTACCAGCCTCAGAAATTGCAACCCAAATATATGATTCACAGAGTTCAAGTAACAGACACATCTAAACGTCAACTGTTCAGAGGAGACTGTGTGAATCAGGCCTTCATGGTCGAATTGCTGCAAAGAAACCACTACTAAAGGACACCAATAATAATAAGAGACCTGCTTGGGCCAAGAAACATGAGCAATGGACATTAGACCGGTGGAAATCTGTCCTTTGATCTGGAGTCCAAATTGGAGATTTTTGGTTCAAACCGCCGTGTCTTTGTGATACGCGGTGTTGGTGAACGGATGATCTCCGCATGTGTAGTTCCCACCGTAAAGCATGGAGGAGGAGGTGTTATGGTGCTTTGCTGGTGACACGGTCTGTGATTTATTTAGAATTCAAGGCACACTTAACCAGCATGGCTACCACAGCATTCTGCAGCGATACGCCATCCCATCTGGTTTGGGCTTAGTGGGACTATCATTTGTTTTTCAACAGGACAATGACCCAACCCACCTCCAGGCTGTGTAAGGGCTATTTTACCAAGAAGGAGAGTGATGGAGTGCTGCATCAGATGACCTGGCCTCCACAATCCCCCGACCTCAACCCAATTGAGATGGTTTGGGATGATTCGGACGGCAGAGTGAAGGAAAAGCAGCCAACAAGTGCTCAGCATATGTGGGAACTCTTTCAAGACTGTTGGAAAAGCATTCCAGGTGAAGCTGGTTGAGAGAATGCCAAGAGTGTATAAAGCTGTCATCAAGGCAAAGGGTGGCTATTTTAAGAATCTTAAATATAAAATATATTTTGATTTGTTTATCACTTTTTTGGTTACTACATGATTCCATATGTGTTATTTCATAGTTTTGATGTCTTCACTATTATTCTACAATGTAATTTTTTTTACAAATACAGAAAAACCCTTGAATGAGTAGGTGTGTCCACACTTTTGACTGGTACTGTATATCACACAGCCCCAGAGAGAAAGGACAACAGCCTACATGTTCATTGAGACCTACAATAAAATGTAAAGCTAAATCAAATTCAGCCAGCCACTCAGTTCAAAAGACAATCATTTTTATCAAGAGATAAAAATGCCCTCCTATAAAAAATTGTGGAAAGTGGATTGTGTCACAATCTGTAAAATGTAAATAATTACTATATTGTATCTCTATGGCCTTACAAATGTTTATATTTGGATTTTTAAAAAAGTATTCTCTTTCCAAGTGTATTGTTTTGACTGAAGATTGTTGAACATGCAAGACAAATACTACTGACCCTAGCATATACGAAATATTTAAAAAATATTGTATTTTTGACTTTGTTTTGTTTTACCCCATATGTAACTCTGTGTTGTTGTTTTTATCGCACTGCTTTGCTTTATCTTGGCCAGGTCACAGTTGTAAATGAGAACTTGTTCTCAACTGGTTTACCTGGTTAAATAAAGGTGAAATAAATAAATAAAAAATATACCCCAGCATACGGCTTACTTAGAGAACTACAATTAGCTATCTACTGTGCAAATGGACTCTAATATATTGACTGCTCACCGCATCGTTAGTGTCAACAGAGATTATTAAAAACCAATGTTTATGATGCGTTACATGACCATAATAACACACTGAGTTTATTCCTCAAACAAGCCTTTGTTGCCACTCATCATGTTTATCTGGCAGGCTAATTCAGAAACTGGTGCACTTAGCAACTACTTAGCAGACTAGGCTGTAGCTGTAACCTATCCCTTACGGAAAGAACATGTGAATTTCACATGTGAAGTGTTCCAAAAACACATGTTTTCGTGTGATCATATGTGATCTTATGTGAAGTTAATGTGATAACTTGCGACAACATTTAAAGTAACATGTGATCAAATTAAACTACACGTGTGGAAACGTGATCATATGTGAAGTGTTCCAAAAACACATGATTTCACATGTGAAATTATGTGTTTTTTCTGTAAGGGATTTGAGTGGCCATGCAACTCATGTACAATCCTTTTATGAAGGTTCATTGGTGGGTTTAAAGACTATTCAAAGGGCAAAGATGCACAGTGAGACACGATTGTCCACTTCACCTCACCTTTGGCCCAGTGGGACAGCTGGTATGGTGATGTGTGTTGGGATGTGCAAGTCATCGATGATGGGGTAGGCATGGACTGGAACCTGTAAATTCTCTTCCCGCTGGAGAGAGATTGAGAGAGAATAACAATGCTCCCTGATGCATTCATTTCCTGGAGTTCTAAGCAGGAGGGAACCTCCTAGCAGTAAGTAGACTGGTTCCAGATCAGTTTGCCATGGAGTGACAATGACCTTAGAAGTTTGCAAGACAGCACAAACTGATCTGGGACCAGGCTTACCATGCAGCAACTATGGAGAGAAACGTTGACAACAAACAACATGTGATGCATAAACACAGCAAATCCCTCTTTTGATGGACAGTTGAATAGATTGGAAGTAGAAGTTGAAGAGATCACTGTCAGGCATGACGGCAAGCGAACTTGATTAGAAATGAACATAGCACTGGATTCCAACCTTGCAATGAACCCGAATACAGTCGTAGAAGTAGCGCCATTCTTTAGGACAGAAGTGTACTTTCACTGTGTAGGACAGTCCGGGGACAAGACGATGCTGCATAGAATATCAAAATGGAGGAATTAACCATCAACACTGACACGCATACGAATCAAAGATCATAGACGGAATGCATAACATGACATCAAATAGTAATAAACAAACACCTTTTTTAAAATATTTCGTTTGGAAGTGCTTTGTTTGGGTGGGGATAATGTGAATGTTGATCACTTCAGATGATATGTTGATAAGTTTCTGAGGAAGATTAAAACAAAGATGAATTACATGACGCCTTGTATAAGAATGTACTGGTACATGAAGTGCATATATCGGCACAATCCATCTAAAGTCAGTGCTTTGTCTTTTGTTCTCTTGGAACAGTCAACACTCTTTGCTTCACTCACCAAGGTCCTCTGATAATCCTTCCCCAGTTTAAACCCACTGAAGTGAAGTGCTGAGGGTTCTGCATGGATTGCACTGTTGCTCTTGAGTTTGGTATAGGTTTCTGGAAAGTATAATATAAATGAGATGTCTTCACCATCTGCTTAGTCCCGTGTGGCTCAATTGGTAGAGCATGACGCTTGCAATGCCAGGGTTGTGGGTTTGATTCCCATGGGGGACCAGTACGGGGGAAAAGTATGAACATGTATGCACTCACTACTGTAAGTCGCTCTTGATAAGAGCATTTGCTAAATGAAGTAAATATTAAAACCCAAAACAAGTGGAAAATATTATCAAACGCCTGAGGAATCACACACTGCATAATGTAGGCTACGGTAACTCAGATAGCATCATGAGCATGCATATTATAGTTCTAGCCCTAGCGCTCTACTACAATAAACATATTATTCTTGACTGAATATAGCCTGTTAAATATATGACTGAGATGTATCAAATTGTTTAAGTGTAAGGGTCCTACGGGTCACCCGCCCACCCGACTAGAATCACTACTCTAGACGGGTCTGACCTAGAGTACGTGGACAACTACAAATATCTAGGTGTCTGGTTAGACTGTAAACTCTCCTTCCAGACTCACATTAAGAATCTCCAATCCAAAGTTAAATCTAGAATCGGTTTCCTATTTCGCAACAAAGCCTCCTTCACTCATGCTGCCAAACATGCCCTCGTAAAACTGACTATCATACCGATCCTTGACTTCGCCGATGTCATTTACAAAATAGCCTCCAACACTCTACTCAGCAAATTGGATGTTGTCTATCACAGTGCCATCCGTTTTGTCTCCAAAGCCCCATATAATACCCACCACTGTGACCTGTACGCTCTTGTTGGCTGGTCCTCACTACATATTCGTCGCCAAACCCACTGGCTCCAGGCCATCTATAAATCACTGCTAGGCAAATCCCCGCCTTATCTTAGCTCATTGGTCACCATAGCAACACCCACCCGTAGTCTGCGCTCCAGCGGGTATATCTCACTGGTCATCCCCAAAGCCAACACCTCCTTTGGCCGCAATTCCTTCCAGTTCTCTGCTGCCAATGACTGGAACAAATTGCAAAAATCTCTGAAGCTGGAGACACTTATCTCCCTCACTAACTTTAAGCATCAGTTGTCAGAGCACCTTACCGATCACTGCACCTGTACACAGCCCATCTGAAATTAGCCCGCCCAACTACCTCATCCCTATATTGTTGTTTATTTTGCTCATCTGTACCCCAGTATCTCTATTTGCACATCATCTCTTGCACATCATTCCAGTGTTAATACTAAATTGTAATTATTTTGCACTATAGCCTATTTTATTGCCTTACCTCCATAACTTGCTAAATTTGCACACTGTATATTAATTGTATTTCTGTTGTATTTTTGATTTTTGTTTTGTTTTACCCCATATGTAACTCTGTGTTGTTGTTTTTATCGCACTGCTTTGCTTTATCTTGGCCAGGTCGCAGTTGTAAATGAGAACTTGTTCTCAACTGGTTTACCTGGTTAAATAAAGGTGAAATAAAAATAAAATTAAAATAAAATGAGGGACATTAGAGGGACTTATTTTTGTGTCCTCCACCAGTTGGCACAGGGGAAGAGGGGTCTTCTTCCTTTGACTGTCTGTGAATGTCTCTGATGCAGAGTGTGCCACTTCCATCACTTCTCCATTAAAAACAGGGCTGAAGAAGATAGCAAACAATATCACAATTCATATCACATCAGATATGTAACGTTAAACGCTTGCATTTCAAAGATGCAATGTTGTCCATATGATAATGAAAAGAACCAAATGACACAAAGCTAGCAAGCCAACTTTGTGCATGTGCAGCTACTGTGGTTGACACAGGAAAGTAAGCAAACCAGCTAGGGACGGGTTAGCAAGAAAGAGTGGAAGCTAGCAGCTAGCAGAGAGAAACAGCTAGCAAAGAAAAACAGCTAACGTCGTTAGCTAGTGTAGTATCTTAAACAGTCTAGATAAAGTAGGAAACGTGGCCCTAAGATTTTGCTGATGTGGCAAAATGGTGTACTCTACTGTGCTGGAAAACATCTGGATTAAGCATTACTAAATTCCTGGAAAAGAGGATATGTAATGGCCAGGGATTGTTTTTTTAGAATCACACCATAATACGTCACAAAGGATATAAAACCATGTCTGAACAATAGAATAGGGAGAATAGCTAATCAGATTGGCTCGGGCTGTTTTCCAGACATCTGCAGGAGTCTGTCAAAATTCGATGCTGTAAACTCTTTGTTATAATAAACCTTTATAATCAAAGTATAGTGTCGGCGGATCTTCTTATCATCACAAGCATGGACCAGCAAAAGTGTTTCTTTTAGTAACCACATTTAATGGCGACGAGGTAGTTTTATTTTATTTTTATTCTTTTTGGGGCGTGTTACGTCTTCTCTTTGCATTCCACTCCTGGGCTACAAAGTGACTACCGCTCAATGAAGCCGGCAAAAAACTAAAAAGGTGAGATTTTTCACTAATATTGGGCGTTGGCCGTTTTGTGAGTCCAGAGTGTGTGCGTTCAAGATGTACCGTTAAATTACTTATGCGTGCGTTTTGCTGGTTCTTTTTGCTGTGTGATAGGAATTCCGTTCTAAATTTTCTAAATTAGTTTGAGTGTCTGTAGGACACACCGACAGGACACCGATGTTTTGGCTTGAATAAAAGTGCAAGGAGTGTCCAAGGAAAGGCTTAGAGGATAACGTTTGAAATGAGTTGACAGTATACTTTTAGGGCGCCGTTAATTTAAGGAAGCCCTCAAACGAGGCGATCATTAGAGATGGGCCATAAATCTTGATAGTTATTAGATTGACTCTCAAGTCAGTTCTCGGAACTGCTGGTTTAAGACAATATATTCAATTGTAAGTTTACCGCTCTGAATTTGTTTGACGAAACATCTGTCTGAAGTAATCCTCTCTTTTGAATGTCTAAAACCGGAAGGTAGCAGAAATTTAGCAAATGGAATATATAAAGAAATAGGAACGGCGATAGATGGATCCAATTTCTCTCTGTGTGTGTGTCTGAAAGGAGGAAAAGCGCATTTCTCTGTCAGCGTGTGTGAGTGAGTGTGGCTGCGTGCTTGATGAGTTCCAGATGTGTGTCGACTAAGGCTTTGACCAGAGTTTTTTTAGTCTCTTGTAAATAAATGTCTTAGGTATTTATGTTTTCAAATGTTAAGCCCCTAGAGTAAAAAGTTAAAACCCCTACAACACAGTTAAGGTTAAATATCTTATGAGTCTCTGTTTGTGAGAACGTTTGTAATTCTTAAACTATATAAACTATGAGCCCCCTGGAAGGACTATAAGTTTAAAGATCTTATGAGTCTCTATAAAAAGAGAACGTTTACTAACGAATCATGAGCCTACAGGGAGGACTTTTTAAAAGTGTATAGAGATGTTTTGTAATTGATAACAGCATAACTATCAATCTGCAAACTAGGATAAGTGGAAGATAACATAACTTGGAAGTGGGATTTGTGTTCTGTGTTCTGTATGTTCTATGTGTTCAGTTTGTGAGCTCTGTTAAAGTCTTAAGTGTTATTGTCTATGGGAGGAGAGACCGGAGCAACAGCGGGTCTGTTTATAGGTCCTTACACTCTGAAATCACATTGGTGACTGAACTGCGCACGCGTAGGATTTATGACTTTAACCACTCCCCTGCACTGAACTGATTGGGAGAGTCCACTTCAGTGCAGCCAAAAAAGAAAACGGGAGGGGGAATTTGGCACACAAGTGAAATGTTCTCTTGAATTAACTATTGCTTGACTGTAAAACTGTTTGGTTGATAATCGGTTGAGTTGGTGAATGAGAGATATATTGACGGATTAAAAATAATAATACTAAAATAAATGAATAAAATAAAACGTTATTGAGCTATTTATAATATTCCTGAGTTAAGCTGTTTGCTTATTTCTTAGCGTGTATGTGGAAAAAGTATAAACTAAACTCTTCTTTGTCCTTTTGTCCTTCTGTCATACGAGAGACGAGAAGGAGGAGACAGAGAGAGAGAGAGAGAGAGGAGGGGCTGACATCAACTGACATCAGAGACGGCAACCCAGTCCAAATCAAGGCCAGTGCTGTTATTATTCACAAATCTACTTTCCCTCACAGGATATAATTGATACATTGTGTTTACATAGAATATTTCATGTTGTGACCATTTCGCAAGAGCTTGGCAACAGACTGATGAATTTATGTAATTGATAATTGCACATTACAGTTTTTGTCAATGACTTGTTTTGATTAGAGTTGTGTTGGAATTCCAGCATTGAAATTATTCTGTAAAATTAAGGTAATTAATTGCTTACTAAGCAATTGGGTAGTGTTGCTGGTACAGGTATTTTATTTTTGAATTGCTCTGGAGTTGACTACTTTCCTTTACTCTTCCTCATCGGATGTGGTAAGATTGCCACTAATCAATAATTTGGTAAAATAAAATTCACAGAATAATTAGTAATTGATTGATTTGATTGATTAGTAATTCAATGATTGATTTGATTAATGGTTGATTCATTGATTGATTTGATTAATTGATTGATTGATTGATTTGGTTAATTTATTGATTGCTTGTTTAATTGATCAGATTGATTGATTGGCTAAATTTGTTGATGGATCGGATTGATTGATTGATTTGTAATTCGTTGATTGATTTGATTGATTAGTTGATTGATTGATTGATTAGTTGATTTATTGATTTGATTAGTGATTGATTGATTGACTTGATTGGATTAGTTAATTGATTCATTGATTTGATTAAGTTAGTTGATTGATTTATTGATTTGATTTGTTGATTGATTATTTGATTGATTCATTTGATTTGATTTAGTTAGTTCATTGGTTGGATTAATTGATTGATTGATTTCATTGGTAATTGATTGATTGATTGATTGATTGGTTCATTAGTTGATTGATTGATTAATTTGATTTATTGATTGATTGAT
Organism: Coregonus lavaretus; assembly: GCF_964263955.1. Taxonomy (NCBI): domain Eukaryota; kingdom Metazoa; phylum Chordata; class Actinopteri; order Salmoniformes; family Salmonidae; genus Coregonus; species Coregonus lavaretus. The sequence goes on along the minus strand of NW_028164445.1, from coordinate 97,908 downwards.
TTAGTTAGTTCATTGGTTGGATTAATTGATTGATTGAATTTATTGATTGATTGATTGATTGATTGAATTGGTTGATTGATGTATTGATTTGAATTGGTTAATTGATTGATTGGATTAATTGATTAATTATTTTTTAATCAAAAAAAAAAAAAAAAAAAAAAAAAAGGGGGAAAACTAGAGGGTAACACATAACAAGTGCATTACAATGGGGAAAAAGGACATCAAAACTACAAAAGCAATTACTCCTCTTCATGTAGTACAGAATAGTAATCCACTAGTTAATGGTATAGCAAAATTATCTGAAAAATGGAATAAACGTTGGCCTGACATTGAACAACCATGGCCATTGGAAGGCACGCTTAATCCAGACGTCATCAAGATAATGCAAGTGCTTGTATCCACGTATAAGACAGATCAAAAGAAGGGGAAGAAAGGAAAACTTCGTAAAGAAAAAAGACAAAGAGAGCTGGGTGTTCTTAAGCTTTTTGAAAATGAAGGACAAAAACTGATAAAAGACACAAAAGATAAGAGAGACAGAGGTGCAGAGAAAATGGCAAAAGAGGTGAAGGTGACAGAAAAACTGATTGCAGAAGTCAATACACCTTTCTCATATATGGATTCAGCAAAAACACCCCCACCTTATGAGAAAGAAGCCAAGTTTAAGGACGTTTATCCTCAGCTTCCAGTGATCATTCAGGAAGGTGATTATTGCATCAGAGATGAGGATGAACGAATAATAGAGAGGGGACAAGCAGAAACGACCATAAAGATGAATCCAAACTCCAAAGGCAGGAAGACAACGAGACGTCTGGAGACTAAGGGTAGAGTGAGATCAAGGAGGATGGAACCTGATGATGATGATGACGATGATGATGAGGATGATCAGAGTGATTCAGAAGAGATCATGGGTGGATATGACCCTGTCATCAGACAGAGGTTGGCCAGAGCGGAAAGAAGGGGTGATGGAAGTTGGAAGAAGAAGAATACAAGCGATTCAAGCCCTGGTGAAAATGAAGATGGAGACAGCGATGAAGATTTGGAGACTAAAGGTGCTTCATGTTCAAGAGGATTTTATCCTCCAATGACTAACACAGAAGAAATAGAAAGTGATATAGACCGATGCGTATCATACCTGTATAAGGCCAATGATTTAGAAGAAGTAAAAGAACTGGAAGACCGACTCAAGAAGCTGCTGAGAAAAGAATCCCAAGAATCTGAAAAGAGATATACATTGAGGCCAAGGAAAGATGGCACTAGTAAGAAAATTATGCCGGTGATCATTCGAGGACAAAACCTAGAATATAAGCCTTTGCAGAACACCGATATGTCAGATATACTTGAGAAGCTGCCTACTCTTCAAGATGGAGCATATCCTTGGATTTCAAAGTTGGAAGAAATTACGGTGGGAACACAGTCTGCCATAGGAGACATTAAGAGACTTTTGGCTAATCTCCTTGGGATTCCAGGCATGGAAGAAATTTTTCAGAGAGCTGGACTTCATAGATACGTGGGAACTGCTGTGAATGATCCTGAATTGTTGGCTGCAAGCAGGAATCGGCTGTGGAGAGCACTGAAAGATACGTTTCCAACAAATGTGCATCCTGACAACATTCTGATTGACCCACTAGGACAACAAGAAAATCCGAGAGCCTACGTGTCAAGAGTTCATCAAGTATGGAGAAATATTACCGGAAATGATCCAGATGTGAGTCAAATTGAGCAGTCAATCTTGAGAGCTAAACTACAGATGGGACTGCCCTTACCGGTAAGGAGCAAGCTGGCAGAAGTGGTTGGACTTGGAAGCATGACAAAAGGCGTCTATACAGATCATATAGCCCATCAAGTGGATCTGTACCGGAAAAAGGAACACAACCAGAAAGAACAGGACCAAGAAACTCTCAGAAAACTCAATCAAATACAACTGGTGGAGAATAAGAAGGAGAAAAAACAAGCTCTGGTTATGCAGAACCAGGGTAAACCAAATCAACAATCACTGCCACAGCTTCAACCAAACCAGTTCCAACCACAATTGTACCAGACACCAATAGCGGTACCAGTTGTTTCATATCCACAGCCAGTTTCTGGACAGAGACAGAATTGGAGAGGAAGAGGACGAGAAGGTTCAGGAAGAGGAAGAGGAGGAAGATTCAAGCCACACTTCTTGCAATCTTCAGAAGTGTGTTATAATTGTGGACAGGTTGGTCATTTTGCCCGTGAGTGTAATGGGCCAGAAGGTAACACCAGAGGGAATTTCAGAGGAAGATACAGGAGCCAGTCAAGATCATCTGGAGGACCGGTGAACCCTTATAGGGGCCCGGAGCAAGGATTCTAGAGGTGCCCAGAAGATCCGAAAGGGGGGTGTCAGCTGGTAGCATCAGGACCGGAAAAAGATCCAACAATTAAGGTAAAAGTAAACAAACGACCATTGGAAGTGATGGCGGATAGCGGAGCTGCTTTTACCTGTGTTCGGCCTGAAGATGCTACACATCTCCCTATGTCCAATCAACTAATTAGGACAATCGGATTTGAGGGAGTGAAACAGCTGATTCCTCTTACGGAACCAATTGAGCTCTGCTATGAAAATCAGAAAATTACAATACCCATACTAGTATCAGAACATACACCTATTGCATTGTTGGGAAGAGATGCATTGTGTAAGTTGAACTGTACAATAAAATGTACACCAGACGGCTGTCTGGTAGAGATGCCAAAGGAAAATGTTTACCAATTGTCGATGACAACTGAGATGGATTCTTCTTCAGTATTCTGGATTGGAAATCTCAGTGAAGATTTTTTGAAGCAGGCTAAGATATGGGAGAAATTCATTGTGACAAACATGCCAGATGCGAGGCTTCCGGAATATCCATCTCATTGTACGCTCAAGTATTTCAAGAATGCTGCCCAATCGGACTCAGAGGAATGGCTGAGTCGTCAACCAAAGAAAGTTCAACTTACCTCATGTTGCATAATTTTAGGACCACAAGGAGCAGCTATGAAGATAAACACAGACGATTATCTGGATAAAGAATTTGAGATTGAGAAGAGTGTGCCACATGTGACCTTGTTGGTTTCTGAAGGCTATGAGCAGAAGCAAATAGGAGAAATGATGACAGAAGCAGAGAAAGCTGTTTTCATACCGATGAAAGAGAATTTGGCGATCTGGAGGACTGAAGATCATCGATTTCTCAAAATCATGATTTCGGCTCAAGGACAAGGAGAGCCACAAGCTGTACGGATAACACACGAATCTATTTGCAGCGTGAAGATGGATTCAGACCCTATGAAAGAGGAGATGTTGCAACAAGTTCCAGAATTTCTGTGGTCTCAACACAGTACCGATATTGGACTTGTGAAATCAGCCCAACCGGTGAAAGTTGAACTTCGACCAGGAGCCAGACCTCCTTGGAAGAATCAGTATCCATTGAAAGATGAAGCAATCCAAGGGATCGAACCACAAATTGAAGGACTTTCGAAAGCAACTGTTTTAAGGACAACAAAAAATCCTCAGAGTAACACACCTTTGTTACCTGTGAAAAAACCAGATGGAACTTATCGTGTGGTTCATGACTTGAGAGCAGTGAATGAGGTAGTAACTGACTTTCCAGCGGAAGTGCCAGACCCGCATACTTTGTTAGCCCAAATTCCTCCTGATACGACACATTTTACGGTGTTAGACTTATGTGGTGCATTTTTTAGTGTTCCACTTAGTGTAGAGAGTCAGGGTTTATTTGGGTTCACATATAAGGGACAGTTCTATGAGTACAATCGCTTACCACAGGGTTTTCGGCACAGCCCGCACATCTTCAATAAAGTATTGAAGGAAGATCTGGTAGGGATAGATCAGATATTGCAAAGCACTGTCATTCAGTATGTAGATGATATAATTATCTGCTCACAGGATAAGGAAACATGTCATAGAGACTCAATTAAACTGCTACAGGTATTGGCAGAAAAGGGACATAAGGTTTCACAGAAAAAGTTGCAATATTGCCAGGAGAAGGTTGTCTATTTGGGTCAGACAATAACGCACGGAAATCGAAGCATTTCGGATAGTCAATTGGAAGCTATTCGTAAGGCTCCGAAGCCTAGAACTGTCAGAGAGATGATGACATTTCTTGGTATTGCTGGATATTCTTCAGCTTGGGTTGAGAGCTATGCTAGTTTGACAGGACCTTTGAGAGCTATGGTAAAGGATACTGGAAATGGTCAACTCCATAGCAATCTTTCCTGGACACAGGAAGGCCTTGTGGCATTTGAAACGATCAAACAGAGGTTGCAGGAGGCACCTGCACTCACATTACCAGACTACTCTAAGAATTTTCTGCTATATGTGTCTACTTCTACTGGAGGCAAATATGCATGTGCAGTTCTTTGTCAGCCGACAGGCACAGGGACGAATCCTCAGCCTATTTCCTACTACTCTACTGCCTATTCAGAAGTAGAACTAGGACTACCACTGTGCTACAGAGCAATGGTGGGAGTATATTAAATGTATAACAAAGCATCATCCGTTACAATGGGTTACCCAGTAACAATTCTTACCCATCATAGTCTCAGAAATCTTCTGAACTTTGGGAAATATACATTGACTATGCCTAGGCTCAGAGACTATCACAGGCTCTTAGAGCAGGAAGATGTCACCCTAGTAAGGTGTGATACGGTGAATCCAGCCGAGAATTTGCCAACTTCAGAGGATGGTGAACCACATGATTGTGTCCAGGAAGCAGAGAAATACTCAAGGCTTCGATCAGATTTGCAAGCCTTTCCATTACGTGAAGCAGACCTGGAGTATTGGACTGATGGGTCTTGTTATCGTGTGGGAGACAAGTTGTGCGCTGGCTATGCAGTAGTCAAAGCCCAAGGAACTGGATTTGTCGTCGAGAACGCTGAAGTAATACCACAGCCTGCGTCTGCACAACTTGCTGAACTTGTGGGGCTAACAGAAGCATGTTTGTTAGCAGAAGGAAAGCGAGTGACGATATACACTGATTCAGCATATGCACATAGTGTATGTCATCTGTTCGGAGCAGTGTGGAAAGGTCGAGGGTTTAAGAAAACGGATGGTTCTCCGATACAACATCATGCGCAAATAATGAAACTGTTACACGCTATGATGAAGCCTACAGAGATAGCGATAGCTAAGTGTGCAGCTCATAGGACAGATGTGTCGAAAGTTACACAAGGGAACAAAGCTGCTGATGAAGCTGCAAAAGCCGTCACAGGAGCGGACAAATTGGGCAAAGTTTTTCTGGTCACTCATGCAGTGGACTTGGAAGACAAAATTACGCTTAAGGATGTGATTTTGATGCAGGAAGCTGCTTCTACGATCGACAAACAGTTATGGCTTGACCGAGGTGCCGTCAAAGATGCTACTGGTCTGTGGAGAAACCATGAGGGGTTGATAGTAGCGCCTCCAGACCTATTAGGTCTGATGATTCAGGAAGCACATGGGTTAGCTCATGTTGCAAGGGGGGAGGTTAAAAGAAAGATCACAAAGGAGTATGGTTGTTGGGCACCATATTTGCTTGAACAAGTTGACTATGTCATAGGCAGGTGCACAATTTGTCTGAAAAACAATGTTCGCCGGGGTGTGACTGTTCTTCCTGGCCACATTCCTACACCGAGAGGTCCTATGCGTGAGTTGGTTATCGACTTTGTTGATATGATAAAACCAGTTGATGGGAAAAGGTACATGTTGGTGGTTGTTGACAGATTTTCACGATGGCCGGAGGCCTGTCCAACCAAGCGAAAGGATGCTCAGTCGGTTGCTAAGTTCTTGTGCAAAGAAGTCATAAGCAGGTGGGGATTTCCCGACCGAATATCCTCAGACAATGGGAAAGAATTTGTGGATAAATCAGTGAAATTGACGTTGCAAAAATTGGGAATTAAGCAACGTCTAGGAGCAGTTTATCACCCACAAAGTCAAGGGATTTGTGAAAGAATGAACGGTGTCTTGAAAAATCGCATTATCAAAATTTGCCAGCATACGGGTCTAAACTGGATAGCGGCGCTTCCTTTAGCATTAATGGTGTGTCGCTCAAGTGAGTTGCGTGATCTACGTATGACACCCCATGAACTGGTCACAGGAAGAAGGATGCCTACGCCTTGTTTGCGAACAAGCGGAAAGGGTCCAAGCTTGGCTCTCCTGGAAGATGAAATGAGAGCATACGTTACATATATGGCCAATTTTCATAAAAAGCTGTCCACGTATGTTTCTGACAGGCAAAGAAAAGAAGAGGTGCAGGAGAAGCTTGATGAGCAAAAAAGGAGTACAGTGCAACCGGGGGACAAGGTGTTCGTGAAGGTATTTAGAAGGAAGTGGTATAACGAACGCCGTGAGGGACCATTTGAGGTTGTTCGTAGTACTGGAACAGCTGTGCAGGTTAAAGGATCTCCAACGTGGTATCATTTGTCACATTGCGTTAAAGCACCTGGAGAAGTGGTGCCACGCATAGAGAGAGAGGATGTTGAAGGCTCAAGAGAGCAGGATGACGATAGGGAAGAACAGGTGGAAGGCAAGATGCCTGACAATATCCAGAGTCAACACCCGGAAGGAGAGATTGTTCATGTTATGGACAACATTGATGATAATGTGTACACTTCTGATGATGCCAGTGATGACTCTGCAATGGATGGGAAGGAAAAGAGATTTGGGGACATTGACTTTCAATACGTCCCAGACACAACAGGGAATACTTCAGTGGACTGTGAAACCACGGAGATCACCAAGGGCAACTCTGTTACAGGAGAAGCTGATGATTCAGTTAGACAAAGTAGGCCCAGACCAGTTAGGAGAAAAGTCAGACCAAAACGTTACGAAAACTAGGGTAGAAGTAACCCTAGGAAAGTCAGCTCAGCTTCCATGCCAGTGCACGAGAGAGAACAGTGGTGAAGGGAAATTTAGAGTTCAGTGGGAAGACAACCATGGCAGGAGTTTAGATCTATTAGGAGCAGTTGCATTGAGAAAGTATGCGTTGCTGAATGATAAGAGAAGAATGAAGATTGAGGGTGATTGTACTCTCTATGTGTACAATTCCCAGCAGGAGGATCAAGGCGATTATAAATGTATTTTTTATAATCCACAGTTTGAAAGTGAGGGATTAGAGTCGGGACTAAGAGTTAATGTAGTGACACTAGTGGTGATAGATGGAAGTATAAGTAAAGAGCTCCAAGGTATAGGGAAAATAGATGAATCCACAACTATTACATCAACACTCCAACCTAATGCAACAACAGTAAGAAGCAATTCAACGCTTTCAACATTGACAGCTGTTAAAGCTATAAATGTATCACATTTCATTACAATGGCGCCTCAGAAACTCGTTCCAACACCAATTTCAGACAAAAATATTGTCATTAGGGCTAGGATGGGTGGTACAGCTCATCTTCCTTGTAGATGTGAGAGACGGAGTGGGGGTGGTGATATTCCTCCCACGTGGAGAGATAATTATGGAGAAGAATTGTTGTTATCAGGACTAGAAGTAGAAGCTGTGCCACCTAGCCAAAGGAAGTATATTTTGTACAACGATATGAAATGGAAAAGGGTTATGAGTGATTGCTCACTCATTTTGCGTAATATTACATGGGAAGATCAGGGAGAATATACTTGTACTTACTTAGAGCCAGCATTCAAATTTGTTCCGGTTAAGAATTACTGGTTAGAAGGCTATGTAACCCGGAAGGTGACGCTTATGATAGAAACTTTAAAGTCTGTTGAAGTTTCCACAGTTACCAAAGGAGTTCAGGAGCAGCATACTACAGTAGCTACTCCAACAATAAATAATACACAGAAGACATCTGTAACTTTGCCACTAGACCTAATCAAAAGTGTTAATACATCAACTAAAGCCACTATTTTAACAATAACTTTGGAAGAAATTAATGTTACAACAGCGATAACAAGCCCCGGAAATGTGACACAGACACCAATAACAACTTTCCTGAAACTAAAGGATGTAGTAAACGTGACTCAGAAGTCTGTGATACAGATGGAGAGTGCTGTAAATGGTAGTAAGGATAGTGTTGAAACAGGAGAACAGATGGTAGCAGTGAATCATGTACATTCATCTGAAATAGTGGAGAATACTATCCCGGGGGTACAGAATGAGTTCTTGGATTTTGATGGAAGACAAGAACATATATCTGATCAATACCGCTCGTTAGGGAAGAGAGAAACTAAATGGAAAGCATATGGATTTGACTCTTCTGTTTTGCAAATTAAAGATGGATGGGCAGGTAGGAATCTATGGTTCCAGCAGTTAACTCATTCTATAAGATCAGTGAGGAATCTTGAGGGTCCATGTCTGCTGAGAATTCCATCACCAGGCACGTGGGGTTCAATCTTAGAGACAGTGGCTCAACCTCTATCAACCGCGTGTCAATCTTATGCTTTATCATGGTTGTTGTATCAGCAACAATCAGTAACAGATATGATGATGTCATTGTCGAGACATTTGTTTAGGCCTAAGTTTAATTGCTCTTGGTTAAATGAATTACCCTATGTCAATTTGTTAGATCAGAATGAAAATCAGTTAACAGCGATTCCTGAAGCATTGGAGGTAAAACCAATAAGGGCTAGAAGCTGCTTTTGTTCAAATAAAACATATGATGGACCAGGTATGTTTATGGGTATATCAGATTGTGATGAGTATATGATGACTTTGGATAAGCATGAACGTAAGGTTAGTGGTGAGACATATAAAGTAACTTTTCATGTTCCATCTAGTAAGAATAGAAGGACTTTGATGGTAAAAGATCAGCTTTTGCCTGGAAATGTGACTATTGAGAATTTTCGAGATATTTGGTGGGTTTGTGGTGATAAAGCATATATATTCTTACCCTATGGATGGACAGGATGTTGTTACATGTCGACGTTGAAACTTCCATATGAGGTCTATACTATCCAAAAGGGAAAGGCATCGGACACTGCTAAATCTGATTCTAGGTCTGGAAATAGGGTGAAAAGGGAAATGGCACAATTTAATAGTTTGGAGTCCTACCATTGGAGGATAAGTCTAGGAGAGAAGTGGGGACTTGGACTTTTTCCATGGTATGGTGTAACATTTTTGGCAGATCACATTGATAATATTACCTATACTTTGCAGGGTTTTGCAAATGAAACAATACGAGGGTTTGATCTTCTGTCAAATACTCAGAGAAGTCACAGACTGACGTTGTTGAAACATGACATGGCTCTTGACTATATTTTAGCCAAACAAGGTGGCTTATGTGTGGCTATGAATCTGACGGGAGATGATTGTTATACTTTAATCCCCGATAGTTCCGATAATATCACTAGTGTTATAGATGCATTGAAGAGTATAAGGGATGCGTTTGGTCAGTCAGAAGGAGCTGGATGGTCAGCGAAGGCTTGGTTGCAAGATCAGTTGGGCCCAGTGGGAGCAGTGATAGTTCAGATTTTGGTAGCAGCTCTTATAGCGCTGTGTGTTATGTTTTGTTTTTGTACTCTGTTGTTGACTTTTGCGAAGGCTATGATATTGAGATGGGTTGGAGTTGTGATGCCTGGGGACAACACTCAGATGCCGTTGTTAGCTGTTACTGAACTGGATGGAGATAAACAAGTAGAGCTAGATGGAGTATTGATGGATAGATATCCATTTTAAATATCCGATCATTTTTCACGTCTTTACATATTATTGTGATATTTCGTGTTTTGATATGAATCAAAGGGGGGAAATGGAATGTCATTCATTTTATATCTAATTTCATATATCAATTTTAGTTGACATTGATGTTTTAATTTGCATGTGTTGTTTTGCAAAAGATACTGTTTGGTATTTTCTTTTCTTCCAGAAGCATATGGGGGAATATGTAGAGGGACTCAAATACTCAAACATGGACAATATGAATGGACTGGAGGAAGTGGAACAAGGAAGGAGTGGAAATGTTCCGATTCCATCATCAACGTCGCATTGAAAGACGACACTGTGGAGGAGATGAAGTGTAGTGGACTACATTCCAGTGTTATATTCTTTCTGTATTAATTTTTGAACAATTATGTTTTCTGTGTTGGGTACATGTGGGGACCTCAGATGTTTTTGTTTATTTCGTTGAAGTTTAGGGATATGGGGTCTAGGCAAGGACAGAGAGAATCCACAGGAGGGTCCGATGGGTCGACCAGCCTGAATGTGGACATTTTGATTGTATTTTGTTTGCTGGGGTTTTCATATGTATTCAATTGCATCATAGCTTAAAATGTATTCATGAAGATGTGTGAATTGATCTGGAGTACTTAGGTGGTCGCCTAGGGCAGAGGGGCCGTGAGAGAATTTTCCTGTCTTGACTGACTGATGGATATTTGGAATGAAAGCTGCCAGACAGGTTTTTCGCTCTTACACTCCATGACAATTCATTTACACTCCATGACAATTTATTTACACTCCATAATAATGTATTTACACTACATACAAAAATGTGTCTATATAAACATGTGTTTAATCTCCATTAATGTTGGTTTATTGTTAAAGTTACTCAAGAGCAAGAATTGTTATTTGTCATAATCCTATTCTTTTTGTTTTCGAGACTTAATTAGTCTCGAAGGGGGGAATATGTAGTATCTTAAACAGTCTAGATAAAGTAGGAAACGTGGCCCTAAGATTTTGCTGATGTGGCAAAATGGTGTACTCTACTGTGCTGGAAAACATCTGGATTAAGCATTACTAAATTCCTGGAAAAGAGGATATGTAATGGCCAGGGATTGTTTTTTTAGAATCACACCATAATACGTCACAAAGGATATAAAACCATGTCTGAACAATAGAATAGGGAGAATAGCTAATCAGATTGGCTCGGGCTGTTTTCCAGACATCTGCAGGAGTCTGTCAAAATTCGATGCTGTAAACTCTTTGTTATAATAAACCTTTATAATCAAAGTATAGTGTCGGCGGATCTTCTTATCATCACAAGCATGGACCAGCAAAAGTGTTTCTTTTAGTAACCACACTAGCTTGTTATCAAACTTAATCAAACAGTTGTTTTATTTCGATTTGGTAACGTTAGCTCATAAACAACACACGTTTTTATTCGTTGCATGATGTGGGTGCTTTTCAAGGTTGAAAACTGAACGTACCTTTTGTTTCACTGATAGAACATCCACCAAACACTCTCGTCACCATAGTGATTCTTCCGTGGGGCGGGATATTTTTTCAAGGGTTAGTATTAGCAAAGAGTTTCTAAACCCAGAGGCGCAACATCTGGGAACGCTTGCGAAACAGGCCAAGCAGACAAGACCGGGGTTTGGGGTTTATGAAGTCAATGAGAGAAGTATAAAAATATTCATTTGTTGTACATTTTCTCGAAATCTAAAGGCACAACCTGTAGTCGAGACATCGTCTTAAGTAGTTGAACATGGTATTACTACAACCTCGTGAAAGTGACACACTGACACGTTTTCATTTTTGTCAAAAACAACTTTATATCAAAAGAGTGCCTTTGACATGACGGTCTGCACATGTGCAGTACAGCGTGAGACGACCATTAGACACAATGACGTATTTCTGCGCATGAGTTTAGCGAGCCAACGTTGCCATGACTTCGCCTACATGCGTTATCGGGGATTTATATTGGAGAAGCAGTTTCTGCCTATCTTCATACTGTACTGTCTTCGGTACTAGTCTATTATAAAATTGGGCAGGTGTAATAACTGCTCAAACAAAACACATGCAGTTGGTTTGGACAAAGCCAGTGGATGCTGTTTGATGACTTGCTGGTTTGAATTGGACGATTATTTCAGACTTTTAGTACCGAAAGTCAGTTTGCAGTTTATTAAAGTCTATAATTTGGTTACAGTTTTCTGGTATATGATGCTTGTGACTGACAAAATGCACATTGGAATTATTGGAATCCTACTGGGCATGTACTCAGTGGCGGCTCCTGAAAAAATTCTCAGGGGGGGCAATTTTTCTGATGATTTAGGTGACCTACACACATTTTTAAAAAGATATGTCCAGCAACAACATGAAGACAGGGGCAGCATATAAGTCAATACCAGAAGCATTTATTGACTGATCTCAAAAGTGTTGGCTTACAAAAGCAAAATAAGTTATCACAGTAAAAATAATCAAGGGTGTTCTTTCACATTCCTCAACACTGCATAAACAATATGCATTTCCATAAACAAATGAAATATCAGCTGAAAATACAGCATCTTGGTATTTGTTCAGATTGCAGGATCAACAAGAGCTTTTACCACATTTTTTGATATTGTTTAATCTTACCTTATGGCCTGCACTTGCTTGTGAAGCTGTCGAGGGCACGTTTGATAAAGACAGCATCGATGTCCTTCTTCTGTAGCTTCTGGTACAGAATGTCGACGTGGGGCATGATTTTGTGAAAAAGCCGCAGGAAAAAAATTAAATCTTCATCATGTAGTATCCTCACGTAGCCAGCTGCCTCTCTCACGGTGTGCTGGTCAAATGAACCCAATGAACCCGTCCGGATGGCTTCAAAACATTCTATGAGGTCGTCTCGATTCTCGTAGACAGTGTTCACGACTCTGCTGTTGCTAACCTCATCGTTGTGGCGGCGGACAGCTAGCCTGTATCCCTCATCCAGTTGAGTGGCAATATTCACTCTCCCCAAAGCAAACAATCTCAAACAGCTATATGTGGGTCTTTGACAGCTCATTTTTCTTAATCTTTTCTGAAAGATGGTGCATGTCGGTTACACCAGTCGCTGTCCAAGCGGTGCTGTCTGCCTTGCCGCCTTCAGGGTGAAAGAGTAGTTTCTTAGTTACGTTCATGGTTACGTTACGTTACGTATGACGAAAGCGCGTAAGTGCAAGCCCTCAGAAACCCATAGAGATTGTATTGAAAGCTCTGATATTTGAAAAAAATATATTTTACATTAGAGGCTATGAGAGACGTCTGGGCGATTTTCAACCTGACTGAAATCGCCCCAAAATGGGCGGGGACATTTGAAGCACGACTTTAGCCTGATTGGACATTTAGTGGCAGATCAGGCGTCTAGATTAGAACACTGAACTACTGTTGCCGTGATATAATTGATTAGAAAAAAAATCCCTTCCTTTTCCCGTTTGGCAGTGCGTCGCCCATATCGCCCTAATGAACACACCGCCCCTGCATGTACTTGAAGGTAAGAATGAACGCGCGTGTTTGAAACAGCTGGGCATGTTTGGCAAAGGTACATACATATACACTGAGTGTACGAAACATTAGGAACACCTTCATAATACTGAGTTTGTACCCCCTTTTGCCCTTAGAACAGCCTCAATTCGTCGGGGCATGGACTACAAGGTGTCGAAAGCGTTCCACAGGGATGCTGGCCCATGTTGACTCCAATGCTTCCCACAGTTGTGTCAAGTTAGCAGGATGTTTGGTGGACCATTCTTGATACACACTGGAAACTGTTGAGCGTGGAAAACCCCAGCAGTGTTGCAGTTCTTGACACACTCAAACTTGTGCACCTGGCACCTACTACTACCATACCCCGTTCAAAGGCACTTACATTTTTTGTCTTGCCCATTCACATTTAAATTGACGCATACACAATCCATGTCTCAAGGCTTCAAAATCCATATTTAACCTGTCTCCTCCTCTTCATCTATACTGATTTTAAGTGGATTAAACAGGTGACATCAATAACGGATCATAGCTTTCACCTGGATTCACCTGGTCAGTCTACTATGTCATGGAAAAATAATCTAGGTTGAAGGTTATGCCTTTAGATTTTGAGAAACTTTGCAAATAAGGAATACTTTTTTAATGTTTTGTACACTCAGTGACTTCAGAAATTATTCACACCCCTTGACCTTTTCCAAATGTTGTTGTTACAAAGAGGGTTAAAAATTGGTCAACTATCTACACAAAATACTTTCATGTCAAAGTGGGGGGGAAATGCTAACACATATTAGGAAGGTGTTCCTAATGTTTGGTATACTCAGTGTATATTAGAATCACCTTTGGCAGAGACTTTTCTACAGAGACTACAGCTGTGAGTCTTTTCTGGGTAAGTCTCTCTAAGACCTTTCCACAGCATGATTGTGCAACATTTGCCCATTATTCATTTCAAAATTCTTCAAGCTCTGTCAAATTGGTTGTTGATCATTGCAAGACAACCATTTTCAGATCTTGCCATAGATTTTAAAGCAGATTTAAATCAAAACTGTAACTCGGCAACTCAGGAACACTCCAGTGTAGATGTGGTCTTATGTTTTGTCCTGCTGAAAGGTGAATTAATCTCCCAGTGTCTGGTGGAAAGCAGACTGAAGCAGGTTTTTTTCTAGGATTTTGCCTGTGCCCATTCCAATGATTACAAGCATACCCATAACATGATGCAGCCACCACTATGCTTGAACATATGGAGAGTGCTACTCAGTAATGTGTTGTATTGAATTTCCCCCAAACATAACACTGTGTATTCAGGACAAAAAGTACATTGTTTTGTCAATGTTTTTGCTGTATTACTTTAGTGCCTTGTTGCAAACAGGATGCATGTTTTGGAATATTTTTGTTCTGTACAGGCTTCCTTATTTTCCCTGTCAATTAAGTTAGTATTGTGGAGTAACTACAATGTTGATCCATCCTTAGTTTTCTCTTATCACAGCCATTAAACTCTTAACTGTTTTAAAGTCATCGTTGGCCTCATGGCGAAATCCCTGAGTGGTTTCCTTCCTCTCCAGCAACTGAGTTAGGAAGGACACCGCTATCTTTTTAGTCACTAGGTGTATTGATACACCATCCAAAGTGTAGTTAATAACTTCACCATGCTCAAAGGGATATTCAATGTCTGCTTTAATTTTTTTTTAACCATCTACCAATAGGTGCCCTTCTTTATGAGGCATTGGAAAACCTCTGTGGTCTTTGTGGTTGAATATGTGTGTAAAGTTGACTGCTCGACTGAGGGACCTTACAGATAATTGTATGTGTGGGGTACAGAGATGAGGTAGACATAAAATAAAATAAAACTATTATGTGACTTGTTAACATATGTTTACTCCTGAACTTATTTAGGCTTGCAATAACAAAGGGGTTGAATACTTATTGACTAAAGACATTTAAGCTTTTCATTTTTTATTTATTTGTAAACATTTCAAAAAACATAATTCCACTTAATTCCAGTGACAAAAAACTCAATTGAATCAATTTTAAATTCAGTCTGTTACAACAAAATGTGGAAAAAGTCAAGGGGTGTGAATACCTTCTGGAGGCACTGTAGGCTATGGGGAGATGACACATGCACACATTATTTTTCTTTTTAACTATGAAAGGTTCAAGCAGACTGTGAGCCGTACATCATTCTTATTCGAGAGTACTGTTTGCCATATAATGCATGACAATAAACCACCAAACACATGTATACCCCCCCCCCCCCAAAAAAAAGATAATGGTAACTGATTTTTTTTTCTTATACAGACTGCAAGGGTATGTGGGACCACTTGAATTGCTGGTCTCCTGCTTTTGTAGGGGAAACTGCATCACATAACTGTCCCAATTTCTTCAAATCAGAAGGTGAGAGACCCCCACCCCACCCCTGGCTGTTACAATGTGTGTGTTAGACCCCCACCCCACCCCTGGCTGTTATGTGTTAGACCCCCACCCCACCCCTGGCTGTTATGATGTGTTAGACCCCCACCCCACCCCTGGCTGTTATGATGTGTTAGACCCCCACCCCACCCCTGGCTGTTATGTGTTAGACCCCCACTCCACCCCTGGCTGTTATGTGTTAGACCCCCACCCCACCCCTGGCTGTTATGTGTTAGATCCCCACCCCACCCCTGGCTGTTATGATGTGTTAGACCCCCACCCCACCCCTGGCTGTTATGATGTGTTAGACCCCCACCCCACCCCTGGCTGTTATGTGTTAGACCCCCACTCCACCCCTGGCTGTTATGTATTAGACCCCCACCCCACCCCTGGCTGTTATGTGTTAGACCCCCACCCCACCCCTGGCTGTTATGATGTGTTAGACCCCCACCCCACCCCTGGCTGTTACAATGCGTTAGACCCCCACCCCACCCCTGGCTGTTATGTGTTAGACCCCCACCCCACCCCTGGCTGTTATGTGTTAGACCCCCACCCCACCCCTGGCTGTTATGCGTTAGACCCCCACCCCACCCCTGGCTGTTATGTGTTAGACCCCCACCCCACCCCTGGCTTTTATGTGTTAGACCCCCACCCCACCCCTGGCTGTTATGATGTGTTAGACCCCCACCCCACCCCTGGCTGTTATGTGTTAGACCCCCACCCCACCCCTGGCTGTTATGATGTCTTAGACCCCCACCCCACCCCTGGCTGTTATGTGTTAGACCCCCACCCCACCCCTGGCTGTTATGATGTGTTAGACCCCCACCGCACCCCTGGCTGTTATGTGTTAGACCCCCACCCCACCCCTGGCTGTTATGATGTCTTAGACTCCCACCCCACCCCTGGCTATTATGTATGTGTTAGTTAATGATCCACTACTAAGATAATTTGTTTCCATTCAATACAAAAATGTTTGTCTTTCTACCATAAACTGTTGATTGATGCTCATATATGCGATAGACTAAAAGGACAGAGGAGTGGTAAAGAGTTCATAAAAGGTCTGCTTGTGGAAACAGCGGCATCATGAAGTGATTTATGACAACCTTACATAACACAAATGAAGCCTGCAAAAACTACTGCCTGCACTAAAATACCAGAGAGATTGAACCTGCGTACTATGTAGGTCTGTGTGTCTTAGAAAATATTTGGTCTGTTCCACCGTTGCTCTGCATGGTCAAGTTTTTTTACTCTGATGCCGACTATTTTGATGGCCATAATTCGTTTATTTGAACAGAACAGTAAGTAAGTATTGATGAGACTGTATGATTTTCCAGGTAAAGTGTACCGGAACTGCACAGACACGGGCTGGACGGACCCATTCCCTCCGTACGAGCATGCATGTTTCAACGAAACCTTACACTTACTTGGAGAGGTGGGTACATGTGTAATCTTAGTATATGCTACATCAATGGTTTTGTCTTTGATTCAGGACAAATACATAAAAATAAGGGAAAGCCATAGAAGTGTTGAGCAGTGATTTAAAAATACATGGACAATTTTCATAAAAATATATTCTTACACCAGGCCACTTTTTCCTCCCAGTCACATGACTCCCACATGTACTTCCCCTACGTGAAGACCATGTACACTGCAGGCTACGCTCTCTCTCTAATCTCTCTCACCATCGCCATCACCATCCTCTGTCTCTTTAGGTGAGAAACAGAGAATCAAGTCTAAGAATTATTATGATAAAAATATATGATAATCCATTTGGATACCCAATAAACCAGACTGTAACCAACATGCTTATCTTAATATTGTGTCTCAGTGGAGGATTAAACATATTACAACATGGGTGTCAAAAGCATGTTGGTCAAGGAGGACATTTACATCTGCTTTGACACTTTTCCTGTTGTCTAGGAAACTGCACTGCACCAGAAACTACATCCACATCCAACTCTTTGTCTCCTTCATCCTGCGTGCTTCCTTCATCTTCATCAAAGACTCTGTGCTCTTCACCGATGAAGACTTCTACCATTGTGACGACTACCCAGTACGTATCTACTGTACTTTGTAGTGACTGTCAATGCATGTGTAAATGGATGAACACATTGATAGAGAGAAATGTGTAATTTAGTGTGTGAAAGCAGAATAACTCACTTTTCTAACTCTTCAAAAAATTCCTGGTTTTGATAGTTATTAATCTTTCAACATGATATGAACATACTAAAATACCCCTCCTACACTATACAGTGCATTCGGAAAGTATTCGGACCCCTTGACTTTTCCACATTTTGTTACGTTACAGCCTTATTCTAAAATGGATTACATTGTTTTTTTCCCTCATCAATCTACACACAATACCCCATAATGACAAAGCAAAAACAGGTTTTTAGAAATGTTTGCAAATTTATGAAACATAAAAAACTGAAATATCACATTTACATAAGTATTCAGACCCTTTACTCAATAGTTTGTTGAAGCACCTTTGGCAGCGATTACAGCCTCAAGTCTTCTTGGGTATGACGCTACAAGCGTGGCACACCTGTATTTGGGAATTTCTCCCATTCTTCTCTGCAGATCCTCTCAAGCTCTGTCAGGTTGGATGGGGAGCATTGCTGCACACCTATTTTCAAGTCTCTCCAGAGATGTTCGATGGGGTTCAAGTCCAGGCTCTGGCTGGGCCACTCAAGGACATTCAGAGACTTGTCCCGAAGCCACTCCTGCGTTGTCTTGGCTGTGTGCTTAGGGTCGTTGTCCTGTTGGAAGGTGAACCTTCGCCTAAGTCTAAGGTCCTGAGCGCACTGGAGCAGGTTTTCATCAAGGATCTCTCTGTACTTTGCTCTGTTCATCTTTCCCTCAATCCTGACTAGTCTCCCAGTCCCTGCCGTTGAAAAACATCCCCACAGCATGATGCTGCCACCACCATGCTTCACCGTAGGGATGGTGCCAGGTTTCATCAGACCAGAGAATCTTGTTTCTCATGGTCTGAGAGTCCTTTAGCCAAACTCCAAGCGGGCTGTCATGTGCCTTTTACTGAGGAGTGGCTTCCGTCTGGCCACTTTACTATAAAGGCCTGATTGGTGGAGTGCTGCAGAGATGGTTGTCCTTCTGGAAGGTTCTCCCATCTCCACAGAGGAACTCTGAAGCTCTGTCAGAGTGACCATCGGGTTCTTGGTCAACTCCCTGACCAAGGCCCTTCTCCCCCGATTGCTAAGTTTGGCCGGGCAGCCAGCTCTAGGAAGAGTCTTGGTGGTTCCAAACTTCTTCCATTTAAGAATGATGGAGCCCACTGTGTTCTTGGGGACCTTCAATGCTGCAGACATTGCTGTACCCTTCCCCAGATCTGCGCCTCAACACAATCCTGTCTCGGAGCTCTACGGACAATTCCTTCGACCTCATGGCTTGGTTTTTCCTCTGACATGCACTGTCAACTGTGGTACCTTATATAGACAGGTGTGTGCCTTTCCAAATCATGTCCAATCAATTGAATTTACCACTGGTGGACTCCAATCAAGTTGTAGAAACATCTCAAGGATGAACAATGGAAACAGGATGCACCTGAGCTCAATTTCGAGTCTCATAGCAAAGGGTCTGAATACTTATGTAAATAAGGTGTTTTTAGTTTTCGCTTTGTCATTATGGGGTATTGTGTGTAGATTGATGAGTAAATATAACTTGACTGGCCTGCACAGATCCCTGACCTCAACCCCATCGAACACCTTTGGGATAAATTGGACCGCCGACTGCGATTCAGGCCTAATCACCCAACATCAGTGCCCGACCTCACTTATACTCGTGGCTGAATGGAAGCAAGTCCCCGTGGCAATGTTCCAACATCTAGTGGAAAGCCTTCCCAGAAGTGGAGGCTGTTATAGCAGCAAAGGGGGGACAAACTCCATATGAATGCCCATGATTTTGGAATGAGACGTTTGACAAGCAGGTGTCCACATACTTTTGGTCATGTAGTGTATCTTTTCTCATCATATCCTGTAGGTGGTGTGTAAGTTAGTGGTGATGTTCTCCAACTACTGCATCATGGCTAACTACAGCTGGCTGCTGGTGGAGGGACACTACCTCCACACCCTGGTCAGCGTCTCCTTCTTCTCCAAGAAGAAACCCCTGTGGTGGTACATCATCCAGGGCTGGGGTACGGACACCTGTCCCCTCTACATTACAACAACACTACACATGCCATGTCATTGATGTCATCTAGCAATGTCATGTCATAGTGAACTGTTCACTGAAAAGAGGGATTGAATTTAACTAAACAGTTTTTGTTTTTCTACATAGGTTTGCCAATGATTGTCATTGTATCCTGGGGCTTGGCAAAATACTTCTATGAGGATGAAGGGTAAGATACAGATGAATGGGATGTCATAGACCATTTTAAACAGATGACAATTGCATCATCATCATAGTTCACATACATTAATAGGTTTCTCTTTCTCCTCAAGCTGCTGGGAGACAAGGGTACATGACTGGGTTTGGTGGATTCTCAGAGTACCAGTCCTACTCTTCATAGTTGTAAGTGCATCAATCTCTGTTGATAACTAATGATTAGGCCTATGCATTGTTCAAGATTCTTCAAGACAGAATACCAGGGCACATTCTCAGAGCATGCGCAGACCAGCTGGCAAGTGTCTTCACGGACATGTTCAATCTCTCCTTGTACCAGATTGTAATCCTAACATGTTTCAAGCTGACCACCATTGTACCTGTTCCCAAGAACTCCAAGGTAAACTGCCTAAATGACTATCGCCCTGTAGCACTCGCATCTTTAATTATTAAGTGCTTTGGAAGGCTGGTCAAGTCACACATCAACACCATTATCCCAGACACCCTGGAACCACTCCCAATTCACATACTGCCCCAACAGATCCACAGATGATGCTATCTCAATTGCATTTCACACCGCCCTCTCCCACCTGGACAAGAGGGGAAATCACTATGTGAGATTGCTGTTCATAGACTACAGCGCAGCATTCAACACCATATTCCCCTCCAAGCTCCTCACCAAGCTCGGGACCCTGGGACTGAACCTCTGTAACTGGATCCTGGACTTCCTGACGGGCCGGCCCCAGATGGTGAGGGTAGGCAACAACACCTCCGCCACGCTGACCATCAACACGGGGGCCCCTCAGGGGTGTGTGCCTAGTCCCCTCCTGTACTCCCTGTTCACCCACGACTCCAGCACCATCAAGTTTGCTGACGACAACGGTGGTAGGCCTGATCACTGATGGTGATGAGACAGCCTACAGGGAGGAGGTCAGAGACTTGGCAGTGTGGTGGCAGGACATCAGCCTCTCCTCAACATCAGTAAGACCAAGGAGCTGAGTGTGGACTACAGGAGAAAGAGGGGAGAGCATGTCCCGATCCACATCGATGGGGCTGTAGTGGAGCAGGTCGAAAGCTTCAAGTTCCTTGGCGTCCACATCACTAAGGACTTAACATGGTGTACACACACCCGCACAGTCGTGAAGAGGGCACGAAAGTGTCTCTTCCCCTCAGGGCCGAAAAGATTTGGCATGGGCCCTTGGATCGTCAAAAAGTTACACAGCTGCATCGAGAGCATTTTGATTGGGTGCATCACCGCTTGGTATGGAAAATGCACCGCCCTCGACCGCAAAGCGCTACAGAGGGTGGTGCGGACGGCTCAGTACATCACTGGGACCGAGCTCCCTGCCATCCAGGACCTCTATATCAGGCAATGTCAGAGGAAGGCCTGAAAATGTGTCAAAGACACCCACCCAAGTTCACTGTTCACTCTGCTACCGTCCGGCAAATGGTACCGGAGCATCAGCTCTCGGCCCAACAGGTTCCGAGACAGCTTCTACCCCCAAGCCGTAAGACTGCTAATAGCCATAAATAGTTAATTAAATGGTTACCCGGACTATCTGCATTGACCCTATCTTGCACTGACTAGCCCTCTCTATACATTTTATATATACAGTGGGGAAAAAAAGTATTTAGTCAGCCACCAATTGTGCAAGTTCTCCCACTTAAAAAGATGAGAGAGGCCTGTAATTTTCATCATAGGTACACGTCAACTATGACAGACAAAATGAGAAAAAAATATCCAGAAAATCACATTGTAGGATTTTTAATGAATTTATTTGCAAATTATGGTGGAAAATAAGTATTTGGTCAATAACAAAAGTTTCTCAATACTTTGTTATATACCCTTTGTTGGCAATGACACAGGTCAAACGTTTTCTGTAAGTCTTCACAAGGTTTTCACACACTGTTGCTGGTATTTTAGCCCATTCCTCCATGCAGATCTCCTCTAGAGCAGTGATGTGTTGGGGCTGTCGCTGGGCAACACGGACTTTCAACTCCCTCCAAATATTTTCTATGGGGTTGAGATCTGGAGACTGGCTAGGCCACTCCAGGACCTTGAAATGCTTCTTACGAAGCCACTCCTTCGTTGCCCGGGCGGTGTGTTTGGGATCATTGTCATGCTGAAAGACCCAGCCACAATTCATCTTCAATGCCCTTGCTGATGGAAGGAGGTTTTCATTCAAAATCTCACGATACACGGCCCCCCCATTCATTCTTTCCTTTACACGGATCAGTCGTCCTGGTCCCTTTGCAGAAAAACAGCCCCAAAGCATGATGTTTCCACCCCCATGCTTCACAGTTGGTATGGTGTTCTTTGGATGCAACACAGCATTCTTTGTCCTCCAAACACGACGAGTTGAGTTTTTACCAAAAAGTTATATTTTGGTTTCATCTGACATTCTCCCAATCCTCTTCTGGATCATCGAAATGCACACTAGCAAACTTCAGACGGGCCTGGACATGTACTGGCTTAAGCAGGGGGACACGTCTGGGACTGCAGGATTTGAGTCCCCGGCGGCGTAGTGTGTTACTGATGGTAGGCTTTGTTACTTTGGTCCCAGCTCTCTGCAGGTCATTCACTAGGTCCCCCTGTGTGGTTCTGGGATTTTTGCTCACCGTTCTTGTGATCATTTTGACCCCACGGGGTGAGATCTTGTGTGGAGCCCCAGATCGAGGGAGATTATCAGTGGTCTTGTATGTCTTCCATTTCCTAATAATTGCTCCCACAGTTGATTTCTTCAAACCAAGCTGCTTACCTATTGCAGATTCAGTCTTCCCAGCCTGGTGCAGGTCTAGAATTTTGTTTCTGGTGTCCTTTGACAGCTCTTTGGTCTTGGCCATAGTGGAGTTTGGAGTGTGACTGTTTGAGGTTGTGGACAGGTGTCTTTTATACTGATAACAAGTTCAAACAGGTGCCATTAATACAGGTAACGAGTGGAGGACAGAGGAGCCTCTTAAAGAAGAAGTTACAGGTCTGTGAGAGCCAGAAATCTTGCTTGCTTGTAGGTGACCAAATACTTATTTTCCACCATAATTTGCAAATAAATTCATAAAAAATCCTACAATGTGATTTTCTGGAAAATTTTTCCTCAATTTGTCTGTCATAGTTGACGTGTACCTATGATGAAAATTACAGGCCTCTCTCATCTTTTTAAGTGGGAGAACTTGCACAATTGGTGGCTGACTAAATACTTTTTTCCCCCACTGTATATACACACATACATACACACACACACACTGAGTGTACAAAACATTACGAACACCTTCCTAATATTGAGTTGCACCCCCTTTTGCCATCAGAATAGCCTCAATTCATCAGGGCATGGACTACAAGGTGTCGAAAGCGTTCCACAGGGATGCTGGCCCACGTTGACTTCAATGCTTCCCACAGTTGTGTCAAGTTGGCTGGATGTCCTTTGGGTGGTGGAGCATTCTTGATACACACAGGAAACTGTTGAGCGTGAAAAACCCAGCAGCGTTGCATTTCTTGAAACATTCAAACCGGTGTACCTGGCACCTACTACCATTCCCTATTCAAAAGCACTTAAATCTTTTGTCTTTCCCATTCACCCTCTGAATGGCACACACACACAATCCATGTCTCAAGGATTAAACATCCTTCTTTAACCTGTCTCCTCCCCTTCATCTACACTGATTGGAGTAGATTTAACAGGTGACATCAATAAGGGACCATAGCTTTCACCTGGTCAGTCTGTCATGGAAAGAGCAGGTGTTCTTAATGTTTTGTATACAAAAAAAGAAACACACACATGCTGCTGCTGCTACTCTGTGCTTTATTTTACTTATATTTTTATCTATCCTGATGCCTAGTCCCTTTACCCTGACTTCATGTCCTTATCTACCTCAAATAGTGTACCCCATACCCATGCACATTGATCTGGTACTCCCTGTATACAGCTTCATTCTTGTATATATGTTTTTACTGCATTGTTGTAAAGGGCTCGTAAGCAAGCGTTTCACTGTCAGTTAACACCCTTTGTATTCGGTGTATGTGACAAATACAATTTGATGTTTGTTTTTTATATAACTCAGAATGTAAATATTTGTTTTACTCCCTACGGTAATCATTTGTTGCCATTTCATTGCAGATTAATTTTATATTTTTTCTGAGTATCATACGAATTCTGGTGGGGAAACTGCGGATGCCAGACATGCATGGAACTGAATTCAGCCAATACAAGTGAGTTGTCAAAATCACCAGAATATACTATTACCAAAGCATTTCAAGGATGTTTATTCTGTAGGGTATAAAAAAAACTTAAAACAGTGTTACAGTACCTGTGCTAACTTTCTGTAAGCGTTGCCCAGTCAAACCTGAAAGACCAGCACAACGGCAAACTAATGGAATCTCTCCAAACATGTGTACAGTATTGATTTATGTATTTTGTGTATTGTAAAATTGCATATTTTCCTTGTATCTTTTCAGGAGACTTACCAAATCTACTTTTCTTTTGGTGACCCTCTTTGGTTTGTACTACATCCTCTTTGCCTTCTTACCCATCAAAGTCAGTGGTTTAACTTACAAAATATGGACCTTTGTTGAGCTGGCTCTTGCATCAACACAGGTAATTTAGATTTTTACTTTTTTACTTTGCAGGAATACTATTTGATGTCTAAATTCCCCTTTCTTCCTTTCCAGGGCTTTGGAGTTGCTGTTCTTTACTGTTTTCTAAATGGGGAGGTAGGTTTTTTGTCCATTTCTCAAAACTATGATGTTAAATGAAGTTGAAATAAGTGGTATAAATGTGCTATTGCTAATATTAGGCAGCTAGCCCTGATTAACTAGTGCTCGATGATACACTTTCTCCATCCCCTCCCCCCACACACAGGTACAGTACGAGGTACAGAGGAGATGGCGAAGGTGGAGGCTGAAGCAGCATCTACACGGGGTGCCAAGACACCATGGCTCCATGAGCCAAAGCGGCTCTCCCCTTACCCAGGTCTCCTTGCTTCCCTGTTCCGGACCGGCCAGCCTGGCATGACCTTTGACGACCCCCCCCCCAATCACTGGAGATCTCTTAGACATGCCAGATAAAAACACTCATACAGAGGGACTCTCTCAAGACATCAAGGGTACTTAAGTTACATAACTTTATTTAACTTGAGGAATGGTCCACAGAATCACTTGGCCACTCTTGAAGACTTGGACATTGCATGGGAAACAGCACTGTTATTTTGTGTCATTCCCTCAAGCTCAAGCAACATTTCTACGACTATGGACCAGGCCTGAAGATCTAGGACATTTTGGGTTCAGTGGAAATCCTAAGAAACAGGAAGATATTCAAAAACAAGAAGTAGGCCTCAGCTCTTCATCATCAACATGTGAAAGATAAATCCTGGAAAGGGGTCTGGTTATGGCCAGCCTCTTGTCCAGAGAATGTATCGACATGATTGAAAATTCTCACTTTTTATTATACTTCAAAGACATATCTTTTAAGAAACATAATTTACTGTTCTTTTGCATCAATGTACTGTATTTTCTCACAATTTGACATTTTCTGAAATAAATACCCAGATCAAAAGGCTGCACTTTTTCAAGAGGATAACAAATTGCTGGTGAGTTGTCTAATAAACGGTCATCTTGGTTGTCTCAACACTTCACCCATGTAAAATGTCAGATTTGGTCCCTTTTCTTCTTGCTCATGGTAATTTATTATAAACTGGATGGTTCAAGCCCTGAATGCGGATTTGGCTGACAGCCGTGGTATATCAGACCTTATACCACGGGTATGACAAAACATTTATTTTTACTGTTCTAATGACATTGGTAACCAGTTTATAATAGCAATAAGGCACCTCTGGGATTTGTGGTAGATGGTCAATATACCATGGCTAAGGGCTGTTCTTAGGCACGCACGACGCAAAGCAGAGTGCCTTGATACAGCCCTTAACCGTGGTATATTGGCCATATACCACACCCCCTCGTGCCTTATTGCTTTATTATAAAATGGTTCTTAGAAAAATATGTGCACTAATGTCCTAAAGATAACCTCTACATTGGATACTTTGCTTTCATTTCTTCCACAAAGGCAATATATTATTTTATGGCATCTTCTTTGGACTTTCCTATTGGATTGAAAATAGAAACAGGACACATTGAAGATTTGTGTTACATTCAAAACAGAGAGAGTGGAAAGGCAGAATAATACATTGTCCAAAATACTTACCTTCCTGTGCTTTCCAACCATCCCATTTAGATTTTCCTTACATTTTACATTACATTTTAGTCATTTAGCAGACGCTCTTATCCAGAGCGACTTACAGTTAGTGAATACATTTTTATTTTTTTATACTGGCCCCCCGTGGGAATCAAACCCACAACCCTGGCGTTGCAAACGCCATGCTCTATCAACTGAGCTACATCCCTACCGGCCATTCCCTCCCCTACCCTGGACGACGCTGGGCCAATTGTGCGCCGCCCATGAGTCTCCCGGTCGCGGCCGGCTGCGACAGAGCCTGGATTCGAACCAGGATCTCTAGTGGCACAGTTAGCACTGCGATGCAGTGCCTTAGACCACTGCGCCACTCCTTGGAAGTCAAATATTCCCGGACGCTCTGTGGACACAACACATACATTTTCAAAGTTACTCTTACATCAACAAAAATATTACTTTAACTGGCAGGTATTGACAAAGTCTGAATACACTTGCCCATCGGGTAAGTCAGGATTATTTTTTGGTTACCCGAAGATTATGATCGCTTTCCCGATAATGTAAAAATAAACTACACTGAACCAAAATATAAAACGCAACATGCAACAATTTTACAGTTCATATAAATAAATACATTAGGCCCTAATCTATGGATCTCACATGACTGGGAATACAGATTTGCCTCATGCAGCCCGACATCTTCGCATTGAGTTGATCAGGCTGTTGATTGTGGCCTGTGGAATGTTGTCTCACTCCTCTTCGATGGCTGTGTGAAGTTGCTGGATATTGGCGGGAACTGGAACACGCTGTCGGAAACATCAATCCAGAGCATCCCAAACATGTTCAATGGTTGACATGTCTAGGTATGCAGGCCATCGAAGAACTGGGACATTTTCAGCTTCCAGGAATGGTGTACAGATCCTTGCGACATCGGGCCGTGCATTATCATACTGAAACATGAGGTGATGGTGGCGGATGAATGGCACAACAATGGGCCTCAGGGTATCGTCACTGTATCTCTGTGCATTCAAATTGACATCAATAAAATGCAACTGTGTACGTTGTCCATAACTTCTGCCTGCACTACCATAACCCCACAGCCACCATGGGGCACTCTATTCACAACGTTAAGATCAGCAAATCGCTCACCCACATGACATCATACACGCTGTCTGCCATCTGCCCAGTACAGTTGAAACCAGAACTCATCCATGAAGAGCATACTTCTCCAGTGTGCCAGTGGCCATCGAAGGTGAGCATTTGCCCACTGAAGTCCATTATAACGTCGAACTGCAGTCAGGTCAAGATCCTGTTGAGGACAATGAGCACACAGATGACATTCCCTGAGATGGTTTCTGACAGTTTGTGCAGAAATTCTTCAGTTGTGCATACCCACAGTTTCATCAGCTGTCCGGGTGGCTTGTCTCAGACCATGCTGCAGGTGAAGATGCCAGATGTGGAGGTCCTGGGCTGGCATGGTTACACGTGGTCTGCGGTTGTGAGGCCAGTTGGACGTACTGCCAAATTCTCTAAAACGTTCAGTTCTGGCAACAGCTCTGGTGGACATTCCTGCAGTCAGCATGCAAATTGCACACACCCTCAACTTGAGGGACATTTTAGAGTGGCCTTTTATTGTCCCCAGCACAAGGTGAACCTAGGTAATGATCATGCTGTTTATTCAGCTTATTGATATGCCACACCTGTCAGGTGGATATATTATCTTGGCAAAGGAGAAATGCTCACCAACAGGGATGTAAACAAATGTGTACACACAATGAGAGAAATAAGCTTTTTGTGCATATGGAACATTTCTGGGATATTTTTCAGCTTTTGAAACATGGGACCAACACTTTACATGTTGCATTTATATTTTTTTGTTCAGTATATTTTACACGCAATAGTGCCATATATTGCCTGCCTTTCACATACACAGGGGAGGAATCTGAAAAAGAAGAACTGGAATTCTTTGTATTTTGGTTGTTCTCAGAGCAGGCTCAACTTGCCCGACTGCCAAACATCGTCTGTCTTTCACAAAGATCAGTTTTAGGCTAGGCCTACTGGAAGTATTCACTTTTTAAATCACCTGCCCAACGGGGCAACATCAGAGCATGTTCAGGTCACCGGCCTAAATGTCCGTCCCTGAATGGTTTACTTACAGACAAAAAGGCAGCTAAACAATTGATAAGTCAAGACATTTAACTCTTGAGAAATGGATATAGAGACAAAATTATAAGCCTTGGTCTCACGAGTGGCGCAGTGGTCTAAGGCGCATTGCCTTTAAAATTGTAACTACAGACCCGGGTTCGATCCCAGGCTGTGTCACAACCGGCCGTGATCGGGAGTCCCATTTGGCGGCGCACTATTGGCTCAACGTCGTCCGGGTTAGGTGAGGGTTTGGCCGGTGAGGCTTTACTTGGCTCATCGCGCTCTAGCGACTCCTTGTGGCACACCGGACGCCTGCAGGCTGACCTCGGAAGTCAGTTGAACAGTGTTTCCTACGACACATTGGTGCGGCTGGCTTCCGGGTTAAGCAGGTGGGTGTAAGAAGCGCGGTTTGGCGGGTCATGTTTCAAAGGACGCATGACTGGACCTTCGCCTCCCGAGCCCGTTGGGGAGTTGCAGCGATGAGAAGATCGAAAAAGGGGGTAAAATACAACAAAAAAATAACAAATAATTATATATACAGTTGAAGTCGGAAGCTTACATACATCTTAGCCAAATACATTTAAACTCAGTTTTTCACAATTCCTGACATTTAATCCTAGTAAAAATTCCCCGTCTTATTTTAAGAATGTGAAATGTCAAAATAATAGTAGAGAGTATGATTTATTTCAGCTTTTATTTCTTTCATCACATTCCTAGTGGGTCAGAAGTTTTACATACTAATTGAGTGTATTTGGTAGCATTGCCTTTAAATTGTTTAACTTGGGTCAAACATTTCGGGTAGCCTTCCACAAGCTTCCCACAATAAGTTGGGTGAATTTTGGCCCATTCCTCCTGACAGAGCTGGTGTAACTGAGTCAGGTTTGTAGGCCTCCTTACTCGCACACGCTTTTTCAGTTCTGCCCACAAATGTTCTATAGGATTGAGGTCAGGGCTTTGTGATGGCCACTCCAATACCTTGACTTTGTTGTCCTTAAGCCATTTTGCCACAACTTTGGAAGTATGCTTGGGGTCATTGTCCATTTGGAAGACCCATTTGCAACCAAGCTTTAACTTCCTGACTGATGTCTTGAGATGTTGCTTCAATATATCCACATAATGTTCCTTCCTCATGATGCCATCTATTTTGTGAAGTGCACGAGTCCCTCCTGCAGCAAAGCACCCCCACAGCATGATGCTGCCACCCCCGTGCTTCACGGTTGGGATGGTGTTCTTCGGCTTGCAAGCGTTCCCCTTTTTCCTCAAAACATAACGATGGTCATTATGTCCAAACAGTTCTATTTTTGTTTCATCAGACCAGAGGACATTTCTACAAAAAGTACGATCTTTATCCCCATGTGCAGTTGCAAACCGTAGTCTGGCTTTTTTATGGTGGTTTTGGAGCAGTGGCTTCTTCCTTGCTGAGCAGCCTTTCAGGTTATGTCGATATAGGACTAGTTTCACTGTGGATATAGATAATTTTGTACCCGTTTCCTCCAGCATCTTCACAAGGTCTGTTGCTGTTGTTCTGGGATTGATTTGCACTTTTCGCACCAAAGTACCTTAATCTCTTGGAGACAGAACGCGTCTCCTTCCTGAGCGGTATGACGGCTGCGTGGTCCCATGGTGTTTATACTGCGTACTATTGTTTGTACAGATGAACGTGGTACCTTCAGGCATTTGGAAATTGCTCCCAAGGATGAACCAGACTTGTGGAGGTCTACTATTTTTTTTCCTGAGGTCTTGGCTGATTTCTTTTGATTTTCCCATGATGTCAAGCAAAGAGGCACTGAGTTTGAAGGTAGGCCTTGAAATACATCCACAGGTACACCTCCAATTGACTCAAATGATGTCAATTATCCTATCAGAAGCTTCTAAAGCCAAGACATCATTTTCTGGAATTTTCCAAGCTGTTTAAAAGGCACAGTGAACTTAGTGTATGTAAACTTCTGACCCACTGGAATTGTGATACAGTAAATTATAAGTGAAATAATCTGTCTGTAAACTATTGTTGGAAAAATGACTTGTGTCATGCACAAAGTAGATGTCCTAACCGACTTGCCAAAACTATATTCTGTTAACAAGAAATGTGTGGAGTGGTGGAAAAACAAGTTAACGACTCCAACCTAAGTGTATGTAAACTTCCGACTTCAACTGTTATATACACATATATATATATATATATATATGCCTTGTAATAAGACACTATAGGCTGATACCTGTTTATAAGTAGGACCAGGGGTTTTGGGGCACTGAGACACTACTTTTATTGGTATTACCTGCATCATCCACTAGCGCTGCAGCAGGTAGGAAATGTTCTGGAATTGACACAAGCTGTCTCCAATCAATCCATATCCAGTTGTGCGTGTGTGTTTGGCAGGGGGATTGCCTAAGCCAGGGGATGAGTAGCTCTGCTAATCTTAAATCGCACAAAATCTAATATTTGGCAAGGAATACCATTTGTAGATCAGTGATTCTAAACCTCACTTTACTCAAACTGATCCTCTCCAACGGAGTCCAAAGTTGTAGCTAAAAAAGGGTAAATTAGGGGCAGTTTAAGGGGAGAGTCAATGAAACCAACCATGGATGTACTGTATGTTGTAGAAAACTTGGGGGGTAGCCCCAACCGGGACTTGAACCTGTGTCCAGTGACTGTCAAGCCAACACATGAACCGTTACGCCAAGAGGTCCGAACCTCTTGGTGTACAGTCGTGGTCAAAAGTTTAGAATGACACAAATATTAATTTTCACAAAGTCTGCTGCCTCAGTTTTTATAATGCCAATTTGCATATACTCCAGAATGTTATGAAGAGTGATCAGATGAATTGCAATTAATTGCAAATAATTAATTAATTGCCATGAAAATGAACTTAATCCCCCAATAAAAAATTTCCACTGCATTTCAGCCCTGCCACAAGAGGACCAGCTGACATCATGTCAGTTATTCTCTTGTTAACACAGGTGAGAGTGTTGACGAGGACAAGGCTGGAGATCACTCTGTCATGCTGATTGAGTTAGAATAACAGACTGGAAGCTTTAAAAGGAGGTTGGTGCTTGAAATCATTGTTCTTCCTCTGTTAACCATGGTTACCTGCAAGGAAACACGTGCCATCATCATTGCTTTGCACAAAAAGGGCTTCACAGGCAAGGACATTGCTACTAGTAAGATTGCACCTAAATCAACCATTTATCAGATCATCAATGAAGGCTTCAGGGCACCCAAGAAAGTCCAGCAAGCGCCAGGACCGTCTCCTAAAGTTGATTTAGCTGCGGGATCGGGGCACCACCAGTGCAGAACTTGCTCAGGAATGGCAGCAGGCAGGTGTGAGTGCATCTTCACGCACAGTGAGGCGAAGACTTTTGGAGGATGGCCTGGTGTCAAGAAGGGCAGAGAGGAGGCCACTTCTCTCCAGGAAAAACATTAGGGACAGACTGATATTCTGCAAAAGGTACAGGGATTGGACTGCTGAGGACTGGGGTAAAGTCGTTTTCTCTGATGAATCCCCTTTCCGATTGTTTGGGGCATCCGGAAAAAAGCTTGTCCGGAGAAGACAAGGTGAGCGCTACCATCAGTCCTGTGTCATGCCAACAGTAAAGCATCCTGAGACCATTCATGTGTGGGGTTGCTTCTCAGCCAAGGGAGTGGGTTCACTCACAATTTTGCCTAAAAACATGAATAAAGAATGGTACCAACACATCCTCCGAGAGCAACTTCTCCCAACCATCCAAGAACAGTTTGGTGACGACCAATGCCTTTTCAAGCATGATGGAGCACCTTGCCATAAGGCAAAAGTTATAACTAAGTGGCTCGGGGAACAAAACATCAACATTTTGGGTCCATGGCCAGGAAACTCCCCAGACCTTAATCCCATTGAGAACTTGTGGTCGATCCTCAAGAGGCGGGTGGACAAACAATAACCCACAAATTCTGACAAACTCCAAGCATTGATTATGCAAGAATGGGCTGCCATCAGTCAGGATGTGGCCCATAAGTTAATTGACAGCATGCCAGGGCGGATTGCAGAGGTCTTGAAAAAGAAGGGTCAACACTGCAAATATTGACTCTCTGCATAAACGTAATGTAATTGTCAATAAAAGCCTTTGACACTTATGGAATGCTTGTAATTATACCATAGTAACATCTGACAAATATCTAAAAACACTGAAGCTGCAAACTTTGTGAAGACCAATACTTTGTGTCATTCTCAAAACTTGACCACGACTGTACGGTTAAGGTGTTGGTTTAACAGTCGCAGGACCCGTGTTCGAGTCCTATTCGGGGCTACTCACCGAATTCACTAAAATATACTTTCATGGTTGGTTTCATTGACTCTCCACATTAACTGCCCTTAATTGACAATTTTTTTTGCTACAACTTCCGAGTCCGTTAGAGGATCAGTTTGAGAAAAGTGAGGTGTACAAATAGTATTCCCTGCCAAATAATAGGCTTTGTGCGATTAAGATTCACAGAGCTATGCCTCCCTTGCTTTAAGCGATACCCCCGCCAACCAGACATGGATTGATTGAGTGGAGACAGCTTGCGTCAATTACAGAACATTTCCTACCTGCAGCAGCACTAGCTGACAATGCTGGAAATACCGGTAAAAGCACAGTGCCTCAAAGTGCCCCAAAACTCCTGGCCATACTTAAGACGTTGTATGTCATTATCTTGATACTTGAAGTGGTACCAGAAAGATTAGACAATAATCAGGGATTTGGCTTTAAGAATGAGGTGCAGCCTGTAGGACAGGTTGAACAGAATGACTCACCCGTGTTGACGTTGCCAATTGTCGCCTGCTTGTACAAACCATATACCACTGCTAGTTCAGCGTAGCTAGGTTGTACGGTCAGCCTCCTCACCTCATCCGCAGCCTTTTCAAATTCAGCCTCGAGAAGAGAAAAAAAAGTTTTGTATTGCGCTCCTTGTGGGGACCAAAGAATCGATTCCCATCCAAAATCCTATTTTCCTTAACCCTAAATCTAACCCTTAACCTAACATTAACCCTAACCGTAACCCTAAACCTAAAATAGTATTTAGTCCCCACTTGTCAAAATGTTATTGTTTTACTATCCTTGTGAGGACTTCTGGTACCACAAGGTCAGTTAAACAAAACCAGACACATAATTTCCCCTATATACTGAGAATAATATGTAAATCAGCGGATGATGAAAATACTTCCACACCACATTGTGGCAAAATATTTGTATCCGACTTAAAAATAAGTTGAATACCTTAACACCCCAAAAATTCTCCCTATGACAAAATCAGTCCTATATGCCACACACATCAGTTAAAATGCATGTGTCTACACGAAGCTATTTGCAGTAGCGTCATAATAGATTCGCTGCAAAAAAAAACTGTTTTAAAAAGAAATGCATGACACCTAGAAGGTATCTAACATTTTAAACAGATGATTGTTAGTTACTGCACATAAAAACAACGAGGTTTCTGTTTACCATAGACATGTTGTTCCCCAGAAAAAGACCCAGCTACTCCTTACATGTGGGAATGCTCACTTCCGTGATTTCATATGGGAGTTGTCTTACCTTTAACCCTTGAGTAGGTGGTGGTGACATCTCAAATTCCATTGGAAAGCAATGAAATGAGAGGTGACAAATGCAATAGCCTATAGCTACCACAAGAGGACAGCATGTGTCCACAGTCTATCTCCAGGTCAGTAAGGAGTGAGACAATAAAAATACATTCATGAACTTCTACATAACAATGAATTGGTAAGTTGTGGAAAATACTGTGTTTATTCTGAAAATAAGCACTATCAAAATATACATGTCTTTGATTTCATTTTGTGGATAAACCAATGGAAATTCGTACATTTAACAGAACCACAAGTGACGCAAGAAAAAATGTAACAGTCAGAGAATATAAAATAGCTCTTACAATTTCAGATGTACCATTGAGTCACCATGACAGCAGGTTTGTTTGATCATTCAATAAAATTAGTACATTTTATACAATGTCATATTTAAATTATACCTATATCACAGTGTAACTTCAACACAGAAACAAAACATGAGCCATCCTCGACTGGGTTTGGTGCCAGCAACAATTTGGGACTTGATAGTACATTTCTCCAATCTTTGACACACATTTGATCTTTGAAAGACTCTGAACAGGTAAAGTCTAAACATTATAGTGCATTCATTGACGCATAAAAACAGTGCAACAATAATCTAAGGCAGAAAATATAAAGGTCTATTTTCTAAACACATCTCCGAGCAGTAAGAAGCGATTACACAGCAGAAGCAGGCATGACACCCCCAAACAACCGATGACATTGTTGTGAGTTGCAACATTTTGGCTCTGACTGACCTTAGCGTCAGGGCAGGCAAATCAGACAGCTGAGCCAGATTCAGCCGCGAGCAGGACAGAGCTGAGGCATCTAACAGTACTACAAGTACAGCCTCGGATGCCCAGGCTTCGCTCACATTGAAGTGAAAGCCTGAGACAGAGGCTACCACAAGTACAATGTATTTTATTTTGATTTGTGTGATAGCATTGGATGCCCAGTATTTGACTGGCTAAGAGACTAGTAGGAAGACAATGACAATGTCTGGTTTCCAGTTTAGTTAAAGGGAGTAGCGGCAGCAAATTTAAAAGCAGCACTATAATAGCCATATCCGAAATGCATAACTGTACATGTGCCGGAGGCTTAGTGAGCAATACAACCATAGTTCATTTCTCTTGATAAATATACCAAGGTAAACAGTAGTGCTATAGATGAAATGGCATCCAAACAAGTAGCATGTTCACTAGTAAAACAAAGGCCATTGAAATCTCTAAATTGTTTTTGATGCATAAGGCTACTGTTGGTGATATTCCATCCCTTATAATGACACAGTCAGTACTTCTCTCCCATCGCCACTTGCCTGTGTGTGTCTTCCATGCTTCCTTCATTCAACCCTGTATGTAAGACTAAACCAAGCATCTCTCTCAAACATTACTGATGTCATCCTGTGATGGCCCGTTACACTCGTCCTCAGGCAGTGTGAAGCGGATGGCTCGGCTCTTCTCCCAACCCCTCCTGATACGACTCAGCCGGAGAGCCACACACGGCAGGGACAGAGCCAGCCTCCCCAGCAGCACAGCCAGCGGCAGGGCCAGCACCAGCAGGAAGGTGGGAGGGAGGTAGAAGCGATACTGCTCCGGGTCCAAGCCCCGGTCCCAGCCGTAGGTCAGCGTGTGGAGGGTGGCCATCACCAGGGCGGTGTAGCCAAGTCTGGACTGGAGGGGAGAAAACGTATTTGAATTGAACTGAATCTGGGTGATAGCCGGCTTCAGATGTACTCACTACAAGTTAATTTGGTTTGAAATCCAGTTTTTTTTTATTCAATACAATGTCAGCTCGTGAGATCCGATGGTGATGGCCCATTTTATATTGAACGTTTTAAAAAATACACTTCTGAACTTATAAATCCCCCAATACTCCATCCATACCCAATCAAACCCCTTTATGAAAGACTGTAAATGCAAACGAGGTTGGCCTACCCAGATGTACAGAACACCGGGGATCTGGCTGTTGACCTTTGAACCTTCTACATAACCTAATAACTCAACATCTTAGTGAGGTGAAAAGAAGTGGTGACTTGAGTGGTATATTATATGTGCAGTATATTAGCTCACGAGTGTAGTAAAGAGGCCCAAGGGGACAGTATGACCTACAAGCTCAACATTTGTCCTTAATGAGCCCCTGTAGTCAGCGCGTGTGTGTGTCTGTGTGTGTGTTCCCTCTAATTATTAGCACAGTACAGGGCACTACAGAGAGCAGCTGAATTATAATTACCCTTGACAGGCGGGAAGGTTCACTGTCGTGACTCACCCATTTCATCCCCATCCCTAAGTATACTGAACAAAAATATAAACGCAACATGTAAAGTGTTGGTCCCGTGTTTCATGAGCTGAAATAAAAAATCCCAGAAATGTTCCACAAGCACAAAAAGCTTATTTTTCTTACATTTTGTGCACAAATTTGTTTACATCCCTGTTAGTGAGCATTTCTCCTTTGCCAAGATAATCCATCCACTTGACAGGTGTGGCATATCAAGAAGCTGATTAAACAGCATGATCATCACACAGGTTCACGTTGTGCTGAGGACAATAAAAGGCCACTTTAAAATGTGCAGTTTTGTCACAACACAATGCCAGAGATGTCTCAAGTTTTGAGGGAGTGTACAATTGGCATGCTGACTGCAGGAATGTCCACCAGAGCTGTTGCCAGATAATTGAATGTTCATTTCTCTACCATAAGCTGCCTCCAATAAAATTTTACAGAATTTGGCAGTACATCCAACTGGCCTCACAACCGCAGACCACATGTAACCACACCAGCCCAGGACCTCCACATCCGGCTTCTTCACCTGCGGGATCGTCAGAGGGAGGGTGGGGGGGTATGCTGAGGAGTATTTCTGTCCGTAATAAAGCCCTTTTGTGGGGAAAAACTCATTCTGATTGGCTGGGCCTGGCTTCCCAGTGGGTGAGCCTATTCCCTCCAGGGCCCACCCATGGCTGCACTGCTGCCCAGTCATGTGAAATCCATAGATTAGGGCCTAATTTATTTATTTAAATTGACTATTTTCCTTATAAGAACTGATACTCAGTAAAATCGTTGAGATTGTTGCATTTATACTTTTGTTCAGTATACATGTTTATTACTTTTATACTTAATGCATCTCATTTTACCAATAATTATACAAGGCTCTGTTAAGAAAGTCTGGGCAAGTTAACAGTTCCTAATACCAGCCTAACTCACTTAAAGCCATGTCCGTCTGTCGTCTGCACTATGAATCAGCAGGACTGAACTCACTACATTATGTCTGGCTGGCTGCAAGCTTAAGGGACTGCAAGACTGTAATCTTGATGGAGAATAATGCTCAAATGTTTTACTGCGGCTCCGGGCTGTTGGCAGACAGGCCATTCTGACAGGCCAAGCAGAACCCAGGCCTTTTATCACAGGGACTAGCAGCATGTGACTAATCTGGCGCCGACTAGATCAGCTTAACATACATATGAAGGGGAAGTTCTAAAAGCTCCAAAGAAGGACAAATCCCTGGAAAATTGAACCATTATAGTAAAGTTCCCCCTTTA
Organism: Coregonus lavaretus; assembly: GCF_964263955.1. Taxonomy (NCBI): domain Eukaryota; kingdom Metazoa; phylum Chordata; class Actinopteri; order Salmoniformes; family Salmonidae; genus Coregonus; species Coregonus lavaretus. The sequence goes on along the minus strand of NW_028164445.1, from coordinate 60,646 downwards.
TGAATTCCGAGGCATGCGAGAAGAAGAGTTGACACGCATAGCTCAGAGGTTGTCTTTCTACAGTAGGCTACAATGTTAATGTGTTTTGCCAGTCTTCGACTGCTCCATTGACTTACTGCTCATGTACACAGAAAAGGTGTGTGTGTGCAAATGTGCTGACCTGTACGAAGCTGAACTCCCTCCAGTTGAGAGAGTTGCCCACGGTGGGCAGTGAGGAGATAGCCAGCAGAGAGAGCAGGCCCAAGGCCAGGATGCCTATAGACAGATACAGCTCCATCCTCCACACCTTCTCCTCTACCCACGAGTCCTCCTGGCCTGCCTTCACCTGCACAGCAAACACACATTGTTGCTTACTGTGAGGTCAGGTGGTTACACTATAATCTGCATAATCCATTACAAATGTTTTACCATATTGAAAACGTTATAAATGCTGATGAGTAGAAATGTTTTTAATGCTTATGTTTAGACCCATACATTTATACTTCAATACTAATTCATTTATAGTATGTAGGCTACACTATTTATAAATAGTTTGATGACGCTTTCTCACCTGTTTGAAGGCAGCATTGAGCAGACTGTAGCGTGCAGACCTGCGCATGGGCAAACACAGGCTATAGACGGCATGCAGGGCTGCGCAGAGGAAGGCACAGAGGCCCAACTGCTTCCGAAGCTGCAGCCAGCGATCCAACCAGTTGGGGAAGCGCCTGTACTTGGTGCCCCACGACAGCTGCAGGAAGGCAGCCACGAGGCCCGGCAGGTAGACCAGAGCCAGGGTCACCAAGGCCACCGAGGGGAGAGTCACGTTTACCACCTCCACCGGCATTTTGTAGAATGCGCTCTTCCCCGCCGTTGCGTAAGGGTGGATGACGTCACGTAGGAAGTTGTAGGCGTAGAAGAAGAGGAAAAGGCAGAGGGTGGAGAGACAAGGGAGACGCCACGAAGGGAAGAGGTACAGGGGGGTGTTCTCTATCTCCTGGGCAGAGGAGAGGCGGCCCATGTCAACAGGGATGAAGCCTAGACTGCGGCAGATCTGGAGTACAGCGCTCTTGGCCCTACTGCTGTCACTGCAAATCAGCACCTGGATAGTAAAGAGAAGAGTGTCAGCTAAGGGAAGGGAATCTTCACCAAGGAGAACCCAACTGAAGAGACACTATACTTCACCAATAGCCTACCCTACATCACATCGTTTAGCTACAGTGACATCGTATGACCAACACCTGTGAGAATATGGTTGCAAGATGAGAATGTGTGAAACATCTAACATTACATAAACTGCAGACATTGTCCGGTTTAGAGCAAAAAATATATAAAAACTGTACGTCCAAATGTCATTCAGAGTAGTAATGTCTGTCTGTCTGTCTCTTCTCTGGCACTGTTGTGTGTTCAGAGGACTTAGGCCTTACCTGTCTGCTGCCGTCCCGTGGCCCCGTCTGCAGGCTCCAGGCCGAGATCACATTGAAGCCCTTCACCACACTGCTCTCTGGGAAGATATCGGCCAGCTGCTCCGCGTAGGACTGCTTATCCCTGTTGATCTTAGTACCGTTACTAACATCCACCAGAATCTTCCCCACTAGCGGCTCCCTCAGCCCAGCCAGGGTGGAGTAGTGCTCGGGGAAGAGGGCCACGAACACCAGGTCGGCCTGGGTGGCAGCCTGGTGCTGGGTGGTCACCTCAGCCTCCTCGGGAAAGAGGGAGGCACAGCGCTTGGGGTTGCGGCTGCCCACCACCACCCGGTACCCGGAAGCTACCAGCCCGGTGGCTAAGGAGCGGGACAAGTCACCTGTGCCCAGGATGCCAACCAAGGGGGTACCTGGATCGGAAATTGAGGTTTTGAGGTGTCTGGGGCTGGGGCTGGCACCACCCCATATTAGAGGCTTCTTCATCTCCTCCTGGGGCATCCTGTCCTGCGCTGAAAAAAACAAAAGGTCACTAACAGTGTCACATGTCTATCAATAGACAATTGTGTCTGTGCAGCATTCAATGTAAAGATGCTTTTGTTATTGACACAAATTAACACTGATGTACTACTTGATTCAACTGGCAAACTAGCTAGCTAGCTAATGCAACCTGCTTATAACTGCTATAGCTAACTAACTAACTACTACTACTACTACTGCTACTCCTCCTCCTCCTCCTCGCAGGCTAACGAAGTTACTAGCTAGACATCCTTTATTTGTGCACACCTCTTGCAGGTGTACTGCCTTCAATACTTAGACAATGAGGTATTGAAGCCAGGGCTACGCAAATTGATATTCTAGCTAGCTACTCCTACTCCAAAGGAGAACTCATGTTAGCTAACTAACAGTTAGCTAGCTGAGCTGGCTACCTACCTGTCCTTGCTTGGTTGAACGCAATGCTAGCTAGCTAAGAAAGTTAGCTAGCTAACATTTGGGCAAAAATATAGAACACAGAAGTACCAACTATTTTCGACAAAATTGGTCATCTTCTATAAATGTCCTATGTATACTTTAACTAACTAGCTACAGCAAAACAGTAGACACAAATAACTTTTTAATTCATCTTGGTTGGCTCACCTCCTTTCTTGACGTCTGTGTATTTTTGTCCTATGCTCATAACTTTGTGACGCAGAAATCTGTCCCCACCCCAACCGCGCCTCTGTGTGAAGACGATAAGTTCCTCGCCAAACTGACATGAGAGCTGACCTACAGTAGGCTAGGACTGGCCCATTAAGTTAACAGTAGCTACAGTATAAATTATTCCTAGCAAGAAGACAGTAGACAACCCATAATTAACATGGTTCGAAAAGCTCTGACTCTTATGTAAATTGATTGCAGTGTCTATGGGTATTTAGAATTTTTATTTCAAGATGTTCTCTGTGGTGCATTAATTTTCCATTGGATGTTTGGCTTGCTGTATCACAAGTTTATTTTCCATGGGGATCTTAAATGCTGTTGTTAAAAGTCAGCCCTGGGATTTACTGTAAATTAAAAACATAGGCCCACTAAAAGTAAAAGGGAGATTTGACTGCAGGTCAGAGGCTGTCAACACAGCTGTAACAGTCTGCCTTTGCCAGCTGTAGAAGGTTAAATGTATCCTTCTGGCTTACATGGTTTCCTCTCTCTCTCTCTCTCTCTCTCTCTCTCTCTCTCTCTCTCTCTCTCTCCTCACATAACCTACATTTGTCGATTTTCCATCCATTTGTAAATTATGGTTATTGGTGGCTAACACTTGGGATGTTGAAGTAAAGTAAAGCACTGGAATTGAAACTGTCATTTTGTGGCTATGACCTATGATGAAGATATTGTAATCTAATTTTGGAAGGTCATGTGACATTGATTGTGCAATTTGTTTTGACATGAGTAGGCTACATCTGAATGTTATGTGACTCCAGTGCCATGCCACTCCTATGAAATGATAAGTGATCTAATGAGAATGAGATATGACAAGGTTTTGTCTCTATCCAGATTCAGGAGATTCAAGGCTACTTGATTCAAGGCTACAGTGCATAGGCCTACATAATGTAAGTAGGCTAAAGACAATTAACCAACGACTGTAGCAGTCCGTTCCATTTCATAAGATGGTTATGAAGACATTTCTGTCAGCCACCGCCTTATATTGCTGCAGCATTTTAGGCCACTTTAAACTCTGACTTTACACTCCGAGATCCGTTATGGCATCAGTGTTTGTGGTTAACTTTCATCTCAGCAGACAGCTCTATCTGGGCTCATGTTGGATGTCAGGCATGTCCGAACTATTTCCCCGCCTGCCTTGCTCCCAAGCCCTGGCTGCTCCTCCGTATTACTGTAACCTTCCCGGCTCCGTCGGTCAAGATGAGCGTGGAAAGCTGGGATTTCTGTGGAAAGCCTCAGCCTTGATCACAGAATCACACAAATATATGACCATCAGCAGCCGTCCGTGACAGATTTGGAGTGTAATATCACACTGATCCATCTTGTAATCTATAAATCACAGAGCATTTAATGTGATTCATTGGAAATAAATGACTGTCTTTGATACAGGACCACATTTTTTTCATGAAGATTGTATACATATTTCATATACATTAGCCTATGTTTCAGTCTATTTTAACATCTAAGATTTCCCTTCATGCCAACAACTGTAAGAATGCATTTGCTGGCCTCCTGAGTGGCGCAGTGGTCTAAGGCACTGCATCGCAGTGCTAGAGGTGTCACTACAGACCTGGGTTCGATCCCAGGCAGTGGCGGCTCCTGAAAAAATTCTCAGGAGGGGCAATTTTTCTGATGATTTAGGTGACCTACACACATTTTAAAAAAGATATGTCCAGCAACAACATGAAGACAGGGGCAGCATATAAGTCAATACCAGAAGCATTTATTGACTGATCTGGGGAGATGGATTCCAGTTTCTGTGACAGATTATAAATAATCTCTGATGCCTTTGTTATATTAGCTTTTGGTTGAATGTACTGTCGTAGTAAATATATAATGTTATAGCTTGGTCTGACTAAAATCTTGTGCATGACCCATTTTGTGTTGGGCGTTTGTTTTCAATCAATGCTGTTCCTATCCTATAACAATGGACAAAAGAGTCCTATCTTGTCAGCCTTGTCAGCAGGTGGCCAAGGACAACACCCACGCCATAGGTCTCTCAGTTCTTCCAACTCACGAGTTCTTGCTCTGAGGACACACACACACACACACACACACACATCATCACTGATAACACACACACACACACACACATCATCACTGTTAAACACACACACACACACACACACATCATCACTGTTAAACACACACACACACACACACAAAAATCCCCTCTCTTTAGGCTGAACATTTGAAGACAGAGAACCCGACTCAGAGCCAATGCAACAGTGGAGGGGACCTCGCCCAACTCATCAGGACCAATCAGAAGATCAGAACTACTAGATTCAACCTACATCATTTATTGTATAAAATGTCAGCACACAATGTTTTCGGGGCTCTCTTCAGATAGCTCCCTAAGAGTTTGACGAACGAGTCCGTGCACGCGATTCCAGATATCTTTACCTCTGAATAAACTGCCTTTATTATACCATATCCACCCTGTCCAAAGTCTCTACTTGGTCTCAGTTCTCCAGTAAACTTGTGATTATCAACAGTACACAACGGTAACAAACAATTGGGGGAACTCACGGGGCAGATAGTAAGGTCACAGTGACACAGAAAGCAGTTCAATGTCAGGGCTCGGGGGTACAGAGTCGCTCTCTTACCAGGATCGATTTTCCCTGTGACTGTCAGATCGAGGTCCGCTCCGACCAGGGTGAAGCCGGCCGGCTCCACTTCTCTGTCCGGGACTCTGTCATCCAGCCAAGTCTCCCAGCTGTATTGGATTCCGCTGCCAGCAACGTTTTCATTATTTAGTCCGTTCGTAGCGGGTATGTACACGATCAACAAGATCAGTCCAAAACCCACCACTCGAAATCCATGGTTGGCAGAATGTTTGTAAACTAAGTGTACAAATTAAAAACATAAAATAACGCCACTAAGTGTACAAATTAAAAACATAAAATAACGCCACACTGCAGGTCGCAAAGAGACGCTGCTAGCCGCTATTTGCTTAGTTACGTTCATGGTTACGTCACGTATGACGAAAGCGCGTAAGTGCAAGCCCACAGACACCCATAGAGAATGTATTGAAAGCTTTGAAATTTGAAAAAAATAGATTTTACATGACAGGCTATGAGAGACTTCTGGGCGATTTTCAACCTGACTGAAATCGCCCAAAAACGGGCGGGGCCATTTGAAGCACGACTTTAGCCTGATTTGACATTTAGTGGCAGTCAGATCAGATTACAACACTGATAACTACTGTTGCCGTGATATAATTGATTAGAAAAAAAATCCCTTCCTTTTCCCGTTTGGCAGTGCGTCGCCCATATCGCCCTATTGAACAGGCCGTCCCTGATCCCAGGCTGTGTCGCAGTTGGCTGCGACCGGGAGACCCATGAGGTGGCGCACAATTGGCTCAGCGTCATCCTGGTTAGGGGATGGTTTGGTCGGCCGGGATGTCCTTGTCCCGTTGTGCTCTAGCAACTCCTTGCGGCGGGCTGGGCGCATGCACGCTGACATCGGTCGCCAGTTGTACGGTGTTTCCCGCCGACACATTGGTGCGGCTGGCTTCCGGGTTAAGTGAGCAGTGTGTCAAGAAGCAGAGCGGCTTGGCGGGGTCGTGTTTCGGAGGATGTGTGGCAATGGACCTTCACCTCTCTCTCGAGTCCGTACGGGAGTTGCAGCGATGGGACAAGACTGTAACTACCAATTGGGGAGAATAATGCATTTGCCTACCAGCAGCAGATAACCATTGTCACATTCAGTTTGCTTATAGTGAGGTGTTAAGTTATTTATCTTCTACAACATGTTTTAAGTTTTTAATGTAAAGATTTGATTTGTAACAGAACAAGGGACTACCGGTCACTCTGTGACCTCTAGGGTCAAAGGTCAACAGAAATCCAGCCAAGTCTAAAAACCTTCCTCCACGTCATCCACTGGCACCATGTCAACCACTGCCCAAATCTTTTCATTATGAGCTGGGCAGTGGGCACTAATGCAGCCCAGGGGACCATGACTCTGTGAGTCCAGTCTTACTGCATCAGATAACGCAGACTGGGCTGGAGAACTGGGTCAGGCTAGAGTTGGAGCCTGGGAGCAGACATTTATAGCCAGCAGTAGCAACGCATGTTCAATGTGTAGACAATGGAACACTTTGGTGCTTCAAAATCGGACACATACACAGAGAGTGGCGCAGATCAATGTCAAATGCTGTGTTTAGCTGGGATTCGATCTTTAATTTTGCTGAAATTTTGCTGATGATATTTCAATGGGCATTGCTCATTTGAATCACATAATTTCAAAAAATGTATTGCATTGTACCAGTTATTATTATTCACCAACTACTTCTCAGATATAGTTCAATGTGTCAAATCGGAGGGCCTGTTGTCTGGACCTATGGCAGTCTCTATGGGGGTGCCACAGGGTTCAATTCTTGGGCCGACTCTTTTCTCCGTGTATATCAATGATGTCGCTCTTGCTGCTGGTGACTCTCAGTTCCACCTCTACACAGACGACACCATTTTGTATACATCTGGCCCTTCATTGGACACTGTGTTAACAAACCTCTAAATGAGCTTCAATGCCATACAACACTCCTTCAGTAGCCTCCAACTGCTCTTAAACACTAGTAAAACTAAATGCATACTCTTCAATCGAACGCTGCTGGCACCCGCCCACCCGACTAGAATCACTACTCTCGACGGGTCTGACCTAGAGTCTGGTTAGACTGTAAACTCTCCTTCCAGACTCACATTAAGAATCTCCAATCCAAAGTTAAATCTAGAATCGCTTCCTATTTCGCAACAAAGCCTCCTTCACTCATGCTGCCAAACATGCCCTCGTAAAACTGACTATCCTACCGATCCTTGACTTCGGCGATGTAATTTACAAAATAGCCTCCAACACTCTACTCAGCAAATTGGATGTAGTCTATCACAGTGCCATCCATTTTGGCACCAAAGCCCCATATACTACCCCCCACTGTGACCTGTACGCTCTTGTTGGCTGGTCCTCACTACATATTCGTCGCCAAACCCACTGGGTCCAGATCATCTATAAATCACTGCTAGGCAAATCCCCGCCTTATCTTAGCTCATTGGTCACCATAGCAACACCCACCCGTAGTATGCGCTCCAGCAGGTATATCTCACTGGTCATCCCCAAAGCCAACACCTCCTTTGGCCGCCATTCCTTCCAGTTCTCTGCTGCCAATGACTGAAACGAATTGCAAAAATCTCTGAAGCTGGAGACTCTTATCTCCCTCACTAACTTTAAGCATCAGTTGTCAGAGCACCTTACCGATCACTGCACCTGTACACAGCCCATCTGAAATTAGCCCACCCAGCTACCTCATCCCCATATTGTTTATTTTGCTCATTTGCACCCCAGTATCTCTATTTGCACATCATCTCTTGCACATCTATCATTCCAGTGTTAATACTAATTGTAATTATTTTGCACTATAGCCTATTTATTGCCTTACCTCCATAACTTGCTACATTTGCACACACTGTATATATATTTTCTGTTGTATTTTTGACTTTATGTTTTGTTTTACCCCATATGTAACTCTGTTGTTGTTTTTATCGCACTGCTTTGCTTTATCTTGGCCAGTTCGCAGTTGTAAATGAGAACTTGTTCTCAACTGGCTTACCAGGTCAAATAAAGGTGAAATAAAAATTTACAAAAATATTCTGCATGTTCCTAACTAAGGTTGGATATGCTGGGCTATGTGACGTTTGATTGAGTCCTCTACCTCCATTGGCATCTGAAAACATAGCATCCTCCTGACGAGTTGTGTGATTAGGGACATTGTACCTAATGACTGTATCACAGGGCAGCAGTTCATTGCAATGACCTCCATAGCATGGATAGTGGTGCACCATCCCGTCCTCTTTCCCTTGTTTTGTTATCGCCCAAAGGTGTATTGTACAAATCCCTGGGAAAGGTCACATCAGCAGCCATGTGAGTAATGAGGCAGTAAGCATTTATCCTTTGTTGATGGAAACAAATGTGTTTCTACTGAACTGGATGGAGCACAGATAAGAGTTTGGTTTCACTTGTGCTAAATGAAACAGGTCCAACTTAATATACAATTGATCCTCAGATAAAAGCTCATACATTTTACTTGTATTCTTATGTGAGTGGTTTGGTGTATTTCTTTGATTGATTGAAATGTAATGGATGCTATATATAGAAAACAGAGGGGAGTTTTGAGATCCATTATACAAATTGTGGATCATACGAGAACCAGTGTACCGGAGATTCCTTTCCTTTTCAAACACAACAGCTTGCCATGTCTTTGGCCACTCAGAAACTCTACATCGCCTTGAGTTATGCAGTTACTCTGATGTGGGTCAACCATGTCATGTTGTCCTTCTCTTTGAGGAACTGTTTGATCTGGACTTGAAATTACTCTAATGCAAACCTACATACTTTGATGACCACTAATCTCTTTATGTGTACGTTTTCAGTGACCTGTTACTATATCATTTTGGATTTTGAGATTAGCGAGATAATCCAGATAGCTAAAGTGATAACATGTGATTGAATCTGTCTTGGAGATAGCCAGGCCTGTTGCTGATGAAATGATAGCTCAAGTCCACCCACCTCCTAAGGGATATGTCTGGATCTGACATTGTGCCAGCAGCCAGCATCAGCTCACGTCCTCCACGTGTTAGTCTATCAACAATGGGACTCTGATAGTGTTAGGTTGAATCACTCTTTTCGTGTCTGAGATAGAGAAATTATGTTTTCACATGCAATAGTGGGAAAAGCAGGACATCAATTATGTGGGCAATGTAATCTTGATATGGGATGTCCATCACCTTATTTGTGTGGGTTTATTCCTCTTAGAAAAACCTACCAATATCACAGAAATACAAACATTTAAACTGGCTACGGATTCACACATAATTTTGGTATCTTTGGTATCCAATGGACTGATAGTGTGGGAGTGCTGGTTTAACATCTACTGTAGTTACAATGAATAAATAACAGGCATAAGCAAACTTTGTCTCATTGGATTTTATAAGAAGTATTATAAGCACAAGATGCTTGAGTTTATTAATTTTTTCTAAGTATGCTATGCTCCACTGCATCCTTTTTTTCTGGCAAAATAGCCTATGTGAGAAAGAGAAAATTAGTGACATCCCTTACCACAAACATAGTTTACTGTTGAAAAGGTGCACATATATCAACCTCAGAATTACATTGACTAAAATAGATTAATTTGGATTGTTGTGGCAAAAAGGTGAGCTGGATAAAATCATGTAGTACCTAAAAAAAGCCTTAAAATGTCCAGGGGAAGAGTCAACAAACGTAGAAGTCCCAGGGGTGGACATGTGATCCCAACAGAGTCCGATTCACCATAATCTGAACACAATTCAGGAGAGTCTTAATCAATTGTTAACTAAATGTAAACCATGTGCTAGAGAAAAAAAACATTAATTGAAGTCTGAACCCTGTTAGGATATAGAGTAGTCAATGGTGGACATTATTTTGCTCACCAGCCCAATCAGGCTTGTTACAAGAGTAGAGAGGATATTTACTATCCAAAAGGTCACTTACCTTCCGGCACACACATCGGTGAGAGAGGTCTGAGAATGTGAGCCAGGGCAGTGTCTGATATTCCAGGCCCAGCTTTGGTAGTTGTACCTGGATAACCTGAATATTTGAAATCCTTGGCCCTTTGGAAACCCTGTGGTGGAGGTGAATGGAAGACATTCTGGGCCCTTTGGCAACCCTGTGGTGGAGGTGAATCAAACCAATTCTGGGCCCTTTGGCAACCCTGTGGCGGAGGGAAATAATCCGATAGGCAGGGAGGAGGTGGAGTAGTTTTGGTCTGTGTTTGTCTTTTTTTATGTTGCTTCAGCAGACCCTTCAGCTCAAACATGACATGCTTCATAATTGGAGAGATGGGCAGCTCAGCCACGATGGGCTTCACTGGTGGAGAGATGGGAAGCTCAAACATGACGGGCTTCACTAGTGGAGAGATGGGCAGCTCAGCTACAATGGGCTTCACTGGTGGAGAGATGGGAAGCTCAACCATTATGGGCTTCACTGGTGGAGAGATGGGAAGCTCACCCATGATTGGCTTCACTGGTGGAGAGATGGGAAGCTCAACCACGATGGGCTTCACTGGTGGAGAGATGGGAAGCTCAACCATGATGGGCTTCACTGGTGGAGAGATGGGCAGCTCAGCCACGATGGGCTTCACTGGTGGAGAGATGGGCAGCTCAACCACAATGGGCTTCACTGGTGGAGAGATGGGAAGCTCAACCATGATGGGCTTCACTGGTGGAGAGATGGGCAGCTCAGCCACGATGGGCTTCACTGGTGGAGAGATGGGAAGCTCAACCAAGATGGGCTTCACTGGTGGAGAGATGGGAAGCTCAACCATGATGGGCTTCACTGGTGGAGAGATGGGCAGCTCAGCCACGATGGGCTTCACTGGTGGAGAGATGGGAAGCTCAACCATGATGGGCTTCACTGGTGGAGAGATGGGCAGCTCAGCCACGATGGGCTTCACTGGTGGAGAGATGGGCAGCTCAACCACAATGGGCTTCACTGGTGGAGAGATGGGAAGCTCAACCATGACAGGCTTCACTGGTGGAGAGATGGGCAGCTCAGCCACGATGGGCTTCACTGGTGGAGAGATGGGAAGCTCAAATATGACAGGCTTCACTAGTGGAGAGATGGGCAGCTCAGCCACGATGGGCTTCACTGGTGGAGAGATGGGAAGCTCAACCATGATGGGCTTCACTGGTGGAGAGATGGGAAGCTCAACCATGATGGGCTTCACTGGTGGAGAGATGGGCAGCTCAGCCACGATGGGCTTCACTGGTCGAGAGATGGGAAGCTCAACCATGATGGGCTTCACTGGTGGAGAGATGGGCAGCTCAGCCACGATGGGCTTCACTGGTGGAGAGATGGGCAGCTCAGCCACGATGGGCTTCACTGGTGGAGAGATGGGCAGCTCAACCACAATGGGCTTCACTGGTGGAGAGATGGGAAGCTCAACCATGATGGGCTTCACTGGTGGAGAGATGGGCAGCTCAGCCACGATGGGCTTCACTGGTGGAGAGATGGGCAGCTCAGCCACGATGGGCTTCACTGGTGGAGAGATGGGCTATAGATAGTGGTATAGAAAGAGAAGTTTAGTCCAGAAACAACATATAATCAATTACAATGTAATAGACGCATGGCCTAAAACATATCTGTTTGCTTACTTATGAATATGCAAACCATAATAATCATCCCCTCCCTCATCATTCATTCTAACTCTGCTGTCTCATCCAACGAATAAACATACCTGTGCCCTACTCTGTGAGAACAACAGGGTAACACAATACCACATGAAGAACTTAGATTGGTACTCCTGACACTTCTGCCATGCAATCTCAATCATCTCCTCCCCAACGCTACAGGAGAGGAAACACACCAGGTTGTTTAGAATGTGTGGAAAGAGGCTTCATACCGTGGATACGAAACAGTCTTTATATTTCAGATCTGAACTCAATCTAGGTACTCTGGGTAATCCAGGTAATCTGAAACTCCATTACATTGGTCCAACATCTCAATCAACTTCACTGTAAAGGCAGTGTAATCATAGCACTCCAAATCCCAAAATGAATGTATCTGGTGGATTGTGTAGCTGTGCAGATGTCAATGCTGTGTTAACGAACAAAGTGCTTACTTTGCAAGAGGCCAAGGGGATGCTGCGAGGAATCCAGGCTGGTCCTGTGGGCTCTGCTGAGGGAGATCAGAGGAAGTAGGGAGGGGGAGATGGGCAGGAGCATCGACAATCTGAGAAGAACCAGCCTCTATTTCCCATTTGGCCCCTTGACCAGGTTGATCCTGGTCATACTTGTACGCATACTCATAGTTGTACTCGTTGTTGTTTAGGGTCCACCTCTCTGTAAAAAGAATGAGAGCAGAAGCTTGATCCTCTCATTTCCATAAAGGAATGGTAATACAATGATTAAACCAAGACCCAACAGAGGTGTGAAATGCTTACCCCAATGGCCATGTTCTTCATTCCAGTGGAAATATCCATAATCATCGGCCACGTAAAACCCGTCTGCATCAGCCTTAACAACATAATCAACATGGAGACAGTCAGGTGAGAACAACTTTAAAGAGCAAAACCTGTTATCAAAGCAAAAAAGCTGGAAGGTACAGTATAAATTGAATCCCTTTTAATGTTCTCAGAATGTATTGGAGAAAACATTATACCGAGACCTTTTAAAGCTAGAATCCTTAATTGAAACAATAACAAAGTGGGCACCCCACCTCTCTTTTGGTAAAAAACTAAGGGATGGGCCTGGAGAAATATAACCACTCTCAAATTCAGACAGAGCTGGCCATCCATGATATCAAAATTACAGTTTTAACCATGTTTTAAGGTTATACAGTGTTGTTTTCATTACATTTACATTGTTTACACACATTGGAGTAAAACAAGCTTCTATTTTGGGTTCTGATGGGGTACATATGACAGTTGAATTAAGATCATGAGGCATTTATAATTATATTCTTCAAGAATCAAATGGGTATATATCATTAACCTCTTAAGGATCGTACACTTTCTTTTGCCTAAAATGACATACCCAAATCTAAATGCCTGTAGCTCAGGACCTGAAGCAAGGATATGCATATTCTTGATACCATTTTAAAGGAAACACTTTGAAGTTTGTGAAAATGTGAAATGAATGTAGGAGAATATAACACATTAGATCTGGTAAAAGATAATACAAACAAAAAAACATGTGTTTTCTATATATTTTTTTGTTCCATCATCTTTGAAATGCAAGAGAAAGGCCACAATATAATAATGCTGTTTAGGAACAATTTAGATTAATCAGAGCAAGATTACTGAATGTAACGCACATTATTTACCTTCAGAGAGGTGAATGTATCAAACCAGTTGCCGTAGAGGTTAATTAATAAGTCCAACAATGGATGTAGCAACTAAGGGTTCTAGTTTTAAGGAACCAAACAGCTAACGTTGGGAATATCTTGAAAAACTCCTGATCCCAAACGGGGACCAAACTGGAACGTTTCCAGTCCTAGACCTATGTCCCTGGAATCTTCTGACTGTAACATCATACTACTGACATTCCATGGACCAAAAGAAAACGTATTGAATGTTGCCAGAACTTCCTGGAGAAATACGTTACATAAAGAACATTATAAACTGGGTGGTTTGAGCCCTGAATGCTGATTGGCTGACAGCCGTGGTATATCAGACCGTATACCATGGGTATGACAAAACACGTATTTTTTCTACTCTAATTACGTTGGTAACCAGTTTATAATAGCAATAAGGCACCTCTGGGGTTTGTGATATATGGCCAATATACCATGGCTGAGGGCTGTGTCCAGGCACTCCACGTTGCGTTGTGCTTTTGCGTCGTGCATAAGAACAGCCCTTAGCCTTGGTATATTGGCCATATACAAGACCCCCTCTGGCCTTATTGCTTAAGTAACCCACTGGGCACAGACATAATTTCAACATCTAGTTTGGAATTCAGTTTGGTTGAGTTGTCAACTAAGGTGAATTCAACTTGAAATCAACAACAACAAAAATCACTGGGTACTTGCTAACTCTGGTCAATGGTGATAGTGTGGAGAAACTCACACTACCGCCCTGAACCAGAGCTAAATATGCTACTCGCTACCGCCCTGCTCCAGAGTGAGGTGTTTGATTACTCACATTATATGGATCCATAGTTGCTGGATCCATGGTTAGCCAATCTTCAACACAGACGCACCATCCAACATCTCCGGTAAAATTTACGGTAAGGTCTCCAACATCCGGAACAACAGACCGTAATGGTTTCAAAGAGTGATCCAAGTAGTAGTCTCCAGAAACAATTCGTTGCTACTAATAAACGAAAATCGATTGCTCAGGGTTATTTATAGGCTAGATAACGTCACAATACTAATCGTCAGATTGGAACTCACAGAGATTCTGTAGCTCATTCTGTAAATGTTTTAACTCTACTTTGAGTCATAATGTAAGTAATTACACTGCACGCGACCACTATTGACATGGGACGGGTTGTTCATTTGAGTCAAATATTTGGCCACTTCCTTGTGTTTGTTTATAATTGAAAATCAATAAACAATTTATCGTAAAGTTTTGGTCACTCACATTTGTCTCGATTGATTGTTTCTAAATATTTCCCGCAAATGTTCCACTAGTAGCCTAGGCCTAGCCAACAAGACAAAATAGGTTTCAAGGGAACACACAGCAACACATTAAATTACTATTCTGTTCTATTTATGGGAACACCTATAGGGAACACGCATAGGGAACGTGCATAGGAAATGTTTAGTCTGTCTGCATTACCAGTGTCTATTGGTAGCTTATAATGACAGACTCAATCACAAGGGATGACCGCGAATAAATGTTAGCTTTGCTGTTAGCTGATTTCTTAGCTGCTGAGACAGGGTGGTAGATGTTAAACCCCAGCTCTAGAACATGAGGCTGGGCTCCCTGCCTGTGCCATTAAACCCCTACAACTCATCCAGAATGCCGCAGCCCGTCTGGTGTTCAACCTTCCCAAGTTCTTTCACGTCGCCCCGCTCCTCCGCACACTCCACTGGTTTCCAGTTGAAGCCCGCATCTGTTACAAGACCATGGTGCTTGCCTATGGAGCTGTGAGGGGATCGGCACCTCTGTACCTTCAGGCTCTGATCAGTCCCTACACCCATACGAGGGCATTGCGTTCATCCACCTCTGGCCTGCTGGCTCCCCTTCCTCTGCGGAAGCACAGTTCAAAACTGTTCGCTGCTCTGGCACCCCAATGGTGGAACAAGCTCCCTCACGACGCCAGGACAGCGGAGTCACTCACCACCTTCCGGAGACATTTGAAACCCCACCTCTTTAAGGAATACCTGGGATAGGATAAAGTAATCCTTCTACCCCCCCCCCCCCCCCTAAAATATAAAAAAAAAAAAAAAAAAAATATATATATATTGTAAAGTGGTTATCACACTGGCTATAGGGTGAATGCACCAATTTGTAAGTCGCTCTGGATAAGAGCGTCTGCTAAATGACGTAAATGTAAATGTAAATAAGGATTAACAGATTTGTTTCAGTCATGAAACCGTCACTTTCTTAGAGATTGAAGACAGAATACAAGAATGTGTGAATGTAAATGTAGGTTGACTTGGATGGTTTGGGGTATGCCATTTGTTACAAAGGGGAGGTGACGAACTAATATTTAATGAAACAAATATTAGATAGGCCTACAGCAAAATTACTAAATTGTTATGTTGCTTTTAAAGCGCATTGATACATAGGCTAAATGTTTTGATGCATGTGGATTTCCAGTTGGGCGCCAGCGTCCTAATGATTGGGAGTGGTGCTGAAAGGACAGCTACTGCACCATACACAGAGCCTTTCGTTTCAGCAAAATAATGGCTATTCTGTTCTATTTAATTATATGGGGACACGTTCTGTACAACCACATGGTGTGCATGTTTCAAAATATAAATGGATCAAAAGTGTTTAATGCTTTCTAATTCCATATGCTCCTTGTTGTAATATGAGGATTTGTAATTCATACATAAAGATTGCCCGATTATTGTTTCGATCTTAATCCAAATTGCAAAAGGCTTTACTCCGCATGTGTTACGTCAGCGACCCCCGTAGGACTGGAATAGAATGGGAGCGCTCCAACTCAGCGCTGAGAACCAGCGCGCGCCCATTCATGCCAAGATGTGTACCTTTCGTCTGTCTGCTCTGTGAGGCAGTTATGATACTGGCACGACTGCCTAAGGGTTATGGACAAAACAAAATAGAATCGTTTCATTGAGGAAGAAAATATATTTTGTGTCTGTTTTTTTCCTTCTAATTACGCACGCAAACCTTCCACTATTACTCCTCCAAGCTCAGCTGACTTTCTATCGCTTGCTTCTCGGATAGTCCAGAGGAAGCGACTTGTGGCCGCTGTGGTTGGCATCGTCATGGTGTTGGCCCTTATCATAGCAATACCACTGCTTGTGCAAAGTACCAAGACTTCGGCTCACTATGAGATGATGGGCACCTGTCGAATGATCTGTGATCCATACAGTTCAAAACCCGCCAGCGCCACGGCCATGGAGCTCATGCAGGACCTGAATGCTATTCCGCCGCCGCCAATGGCGCAAGGCTCCAAAGGTGAAATGGGGCGACCTGGGAAACCGGGACCAAGAGGTCCACCGGGAGAACCAGGACCTCCAGGCCCAAGAGGACCACCTGGAGACAGGGGAGATTCCGGGAAAGCTGGTTACCCCGCGGTAACGTCAGGGACTGCAAAGACCAAAACGGACATGGACGAGGTTAACACGGCACTCAGTGACTCTAAGGTTGCGTTCTATGTCGGGTTGAAGAACCCACACGAAGGATATGAGGTGCTTAAATTCGACGATGTTGTCACAAACTTGGGAAATCAATACGACCCAACCAATGGCAAGTTCACTTGCCAAGTGTCCGGAATTTATTTTTTCACATACCATGTGTTAATGCGAGGCGGCGACGGGACAAGCATGTGGGCAGACTTGTGCAAAAACGGACAGGTAAACATGATTTCATCCAATTAGCATATACGAAAATATTGTTTTCTCATTCAAGAATTTATTTGAAAACAATTTATGTCTTAAAAATACTATAAATGCATGCAAAAACCCAAAGGGTATGGAGAAAAACGTATACTTTACGCACTAATTTAACGCACTCACTTTATATATATTTTGGCTAGTGCACTTTTCGGCTTTATAGTAGGACATTAAGGCCCCTTAGCATCTGCTTAGCCATGGTGAACTCAGTTAAATCGGGCAGGCTATACATGAGATTACCACAGTAAAGCTCCCGTGTAGCTCAGTTGGTAGAGCATGGCGCTTGCAACGCCAGGGTTGTGGGTTCGATTCCCACGGGTGGCCAGGATAAAATAAAATAAAATCTGTGCACTCACTAACTGTAAGTCGCTCTGGATAAGAGCGTCTGCTAAATGACTTAAATGTAAAGAAAGGCTTAAACTTTTAGCTGATTAAGCCCTTGTTCCCCCTACTGTGATGTCCAAAGTGACATAATAAAACCTATTCTACGAAGTTGTAGTGGAGGAATTTGTCTGACCATAACTGACGAAATGTCCAAAGTGGTGTCCCAAGTGACATAATATGACCCAATCGACAAAGTGGTAGTGGAGGGATTTGTCTGACCATAAGTGACGAAATCAAATAACCAGAAAATATAAAGTTAATGAGGAAAATACTTATTTTGTGTATCCATTCCATTACACAGGTTCGGGCAAGTGCTATTGCACAGGATGCAGACCAGAACTACGATTACGCAAGTAACAGCGTGGTTCTACACCTGGACTCTGGAGACGAGATTTATGTCAAACTGGACGGTGGCAAAGCACACGGAGGCAACAACAACAAGTACAGCACCTTCTCTGGATTCATTTTGTATCCAGATTAAATAGCCTGACAAGTTTTAGGCTATCCATGACTCTACCTCCAATTGAGGTCCAAACAGAACTTCATCGTTTATTTCGCTCTCTCATTTCCTTTGGAGAGCAGGGTGCTTTTAATGGTCTTCTAACTACTAATAATATATAGGATAAATAGGCTATATAGCAGTTGAGGTCGTTTGATTGAATGTGGCAAGATGACTTTATGCAGCAGTTTGTTTTACTCAATAGTAACACCTTATGTGGAGAAGTAGCCTATATGTAGCTAAGATCAAATGCACAGAGATAGAATCAAACATACAAAACCAGTCTTCGGTATATTCAGAGTCCAGAGTTGTGTTTTATTTTACAGCATTAGGCCAATAGTGCATTATATTTTGTCCTCATGTACCAATAAATATTATTTTACAGTATGTCTCATTGAATGTTTTTTCAAATATTACATTACATTTTAGTAATTGAGCAGAGGCTCTTATCCAGAGCAACTTACAGTAGTGTGTGCATATATTTTCGAGCTTTTTCGTACTGGTCCCCCGTGGTAAACGAACCCATAACCCTGGCGTTGCAAGCACCATGTACTACCATCTGAGCAACACTGGACCACAGCATGGCTGAGTCTTATGGACCAACGCTGCAGGTTAGAATGACAACCTGCCAACCAACACTAGCGCTAGCGAAAATACTCCTCAGTTATAAATTCTATCATCAGAGTCAAGACTGAAATGTGTGATTTTCCTTCACACATTTAATGTTTTCCTTAAGGCTTTACTTCAACATCTTATGGTGATGATCCTTATTTGCTCAATCTCCACAAGGTTAGTGCCTATTTGACAAAGGAGGTGATAATAATCTGCCCGTTCTACTACCTGAGGCCACAGGTTTGTTTAGATTTCGTTTAGTTAGGGTTGAGGTTAGGAATGTGGTTAAGGTTTAAGGTTGGGGTAAAGGTAATGACTATTGGTTCTCATAAAATAACCCACAGAGGCCCACATGTAAAAATACTACAGTTTACTCTAGAATACTACAGTACTTACTATATAATTATATAGTAAACTGTAGTATAGTGTAGAAAACTATAGTACACACTGCAGTATCCCTCAATCATGTGTACTACTTACTATAGAATGTTGTAGTATACTGTAGAATATTATAGTAAATACTACAGTATTATCCGCAAAGACAACACTGTAGTAAATACTACAGTAATGTCAGAAAGAAAACTACAGTCTGCAAAAACACTACACTTTTTAAACTATAGTAAATACTACAGTATTTAATTTGCATAAACACTGCCCATTCCCCTTACCCATATCGCAATTTGTGCCACCCAGACGTGAGGAACCTACATGGTAAGTCTAGACCATATATTGTATTCCCTACAGGTTATAGGAAACTATCCATTCAGACCCCAGTCCTACCTACAGGTTATGGAAAATGTGCTATTTTAGTATTTCTCCAGTAGGTAGAAAGCCTCCACTTCTATGTCAAAGATAATAAAACAAAACACTATAGTAAATGCTAGAGTAATGTCCGAAAAATCACTACAGTAAGTACTACAGTATAGTACAATCCACAAAAACACTATAGTAAATATTGCAGTATACTCCAATCTGCTAAAACTCTACATTAGTTACTGTAGTATATACTACAGTTTTATTTTACTACAGTATTTATACTATAGTTAACTGTAAATAGTACAGTATACTACAGTATACCACAGTAAATATTACAGTAAAGGCTACAGTAAATACTACAGTATTCACCTCATTGTTTTTACATACTTTAGCAAATTCTATATATTTTAGATTTTTGTGAATACTACATTAAAGTATGCAAAAACACTATAGTGACTATACTATAGAATTTATACCATAGCATCCTATAGTATTTTTTTATGTGGGGGAATAGAGGCTTTTTCCATACATACATTCAAGCATTACAAACCCATAGGTCACATATGCCTGTTTGTCTCTGGTTGGAAATGGTGGGTGTGAACATAGCCGCTGGAAGTAGGGGTGCTGAGGATGCTGCAACACCCCCTTCTTTTTCACAAAAGAAGTACACTGGGCCTTTAATAGTGCTGTATTAGCGGACCAATATAGCCTGTGAGGGAGTTACAGTACAATATACATTATACAATATACATGAGATTGGGACAAGGGTTTTGCTGGTGCAGTGAAAACTTGTACATCCAGTAATGTAATAATAAAACAAGCAAATGGACTTCAGCTAAAGCTTTTAACTTCTCAGATATACAATATGTTGTCATCTGTAGAAACTGAATAAGATTGCTGTAATCATTAGACCTCTAATGAGGGGCATATTACTATTAGGTGACTGCTGTGGTCCATCTACAGTGCATTCGGAAAGTATTCAGACCCCTTGACGTTTTCCACATTTTGTTACGTTACAGCATTATTCTAAAATGGATTACATTTATTTTTTCCTCATCAATCTACACACAATACTCCATAATGACGAAGCGAAAAAAGGTTTTTAGAATTAAATAAATAAATAAAAACAGAAATACCATATTTACATAAGTATTCAGACCCTTTACTATGATACTTGAAATTGAGCTCAGGTGCAACCTGTTTCCAGTGATCATCCTTGAGATGTTTCTACAACTTGATTGGAGTCCACCTGTGGTAAATTCAATTGATTGGACATGATTTGGAAAGGCACGTACCTGTCTATATATAAGGTCCCACAGTTGACAGTGCATGGGCCTTGTTCAGGGAGGTGACCAAGAACCTGATGGTCACTCCAGAGTTCCTCTGTGGAGATGGGAGAACTTTCCAGAAGGACAACCATGTCTGCAGCACGCCACCAATCAGACCTTTATGGTAGATTGGCCAGACAGAACCACTCTTCAGTAAAAGGCACTTGAAGTTTGCCAAAAGGCACCTAAAGGACTCCCAGACCATGAGAAACAAGATTCTCTGGTCTGATGAAACCAAGATTGAACTGAAGTATGGTGGTTGCCGCATCATGCTGCAGGGAAGTTTTTCAGCGGCAGGGACTGGGAGACTAGTCAGGATCGAGGGAAAGATGAACGGAGCAGAGAGTACAGAGAGATCCTTGACGATAACCTGCTCCAGAGCACTCAGGACCTCAGACTGGGGCGAAGGTTCACCTTCCAACAGGACAACTACCCTAAGCAAAATTTGCAAAAATGTCTAAAAACCTATTTTTGCTTTGTCATTATGGGGTATTGTGTGTAGATTGATAAGGGGGAAAACAATTTAATCTGTTTTAGAATAAGGCTATAACGTAACAAAATGTAGAAAAAGTTAATGGGTCTGAATACTTTCAGAATGCACTGTATATTCCCAGATGCTGTTGCAATGCTGTCCTCGTATTCCCTTTCTACAACGGGCTGTCATTGGCTAAAGAGCATGATAGATGGATGTGGTGTTTAAGTTGTAGGAAAGAGAGAGAGAGAGAGAGCGAGAGAGAGAGAGAGAGAGAGAGAGAGAGAGAGAGAGAGAGTTCATTGTGACGTATCATCAAATCAAACCAAGTTTATTGGTCGCGTACACAGTTTAGCAGATGTTATATAGTAGTATGCGCTCCAGCAGGTATATCTCACTGGTCATCCCCAAAGCCAACACCTCCTTTGGCCGCCATTCCTTCCAGTTCTCTGCTGCCAATGACTGGAACGAATTGCAAAAATCTCTGAAGCTGGAGACTCTTATCTCCCTCACTAACTTTAAGCATCAGTTGTCAGAGCACCTTACCGATCACTGCACCTGTACACAGCCCATCTGAAATTAGCCCACCCAACTACCTCATCCCCATATTGTTATTTATTTTGCTCATTTGCACCCCAGTATCTCTATTTGCACATCATCTCTTGCACATCTATTATTCCGTGTGTTAATACTAATTGTAATTATTTTGCACTATAGCCTATTTATTGCCTTACCTCCATAACTTGCTACATTTGCACACACTCTATATATATTTTCTGTTGTATTTTTGACTTTATGTTTTGTTTTACCCCATATGTAACTCTGTGTTGTTGTTTTTATCGCACTGCTTTGCTTTATCTTGGCCAGGTCGCAGTTGTAACTGAGAACTTGTTCTCAACTGGCTTACCTGATTAAATTAAGGATAATTTTTATATATATATATAGTGGGTGCCGCAAAATGCTTGTGTTAGTAGCTCCTAACAGTGCAGTAAAACGTCAAACAAGTACACAAATAATCAAAAAACTTCAAACAAGAAATCAATAAATGTCAGAAAACCCAAATAATGCTGAATCAGTCATCCAAATGCAATCTATCATGGGAGGTGAGTGATGGTGGATGTGTGTAGACCTGGGTCATGTTCAGTAGGGCACACCATAGCAAAACAAAAAGGATCATTTCTTATTGGTCAAGTTCAGATAGTACCTCCCTGTCACAAAATGTTTAAAAACATTTTCTTCCAACTGAACATACCCCTGGATAGGAATTGACTGGAAAGTCATGAAGAGTCCTTAGAAGAACCATGTCTAGCCAACAACATACTTAGTTCCTGAGAGGATGACTGTGTTGTGTCTCTAAGTGATGATTTCACCAGCTTTTCACCTGGAGGCAGGCAGATTAAACAGCTGTCTATCAATTAAACAGCAATCATGTAAAACAAATATTAGCCAGTCTGGTTCAACATGGCTCTGGCTAAGTTGTTGATTTATTTCACTGTGTTCAAGATGACTGAATTCATACCCTACTATTATCCCCAAAATAACCACCCTGCTAAAAGCCATTCTGGCATGGTTTCATCAAATACACTCAATGGTCAATATGGACAACTCTTGTCCATTTCCTTTTTACATGTAGACTATAATGTATGCGTCTTTCATGTATCCTACTCATTACCAATGGTGTCAAAGTTCTACCAACACATATTACACACAGAACATCCCCTGGAGAGTGTTGTGCTGTGTGTGGTGCTGATACCTCTCATCACCCCGCCTCATCACTTAAGGGAGGAAGTGGAGCTGCCTGCATCGACTCACCCAAAGACATCACCATGCACATTTCAAGATTCAATCTAATCTAATAGGTACGTAGTATTTACATTTTTAGTCATTTAGCTCTTATCCAGAGCGACTTACAGTTAGTGAGTGCATACATTTTTCATACTGGCCCCCCCGTGGGGATCGAAGCCACAACCCTGGCGTTGCAAGCACCATGATCTACCAACTGAGCTACAGGATGTTGTATGTAGCTATACAGACCCCATCTGGGAGAGCTGTGGGTTAGACATTCCTATGTAAACGTCCTGCTGTAATGTCATGGATAGAGATACACTGAGAGCCTGACAGTTTGCAGAGACACTCATAAGTATGGTGGAAGCCAGGGGGCAGGCAGCTAACAAGGTGACAAAGAAGTGCTAATGACACAAGTGACCACAGGGAGTTCTATTTCGGAACTCTTCCAAAAGTCCTGTTGTTGATGCATAAGTTGCCACAGGGAGGTTTCCTCATTTTGCATATCAACATGGTTTTCAAGAGGAAAAACACAAACGGCCAGACATACAGATTTGAGATCAGTGATACTGAGCTGTCTGCCTTCTGTTGTTACATCATAAACAGTTAGAGGCATGACATTGGGGGAAAAACAACAGTCTGGAGAGAAATTGAGGTTCGGGTGGTGTTTGATGATAATGTGGAAGACCTCCAGACCAAAAGAGTTTGATGTCAGTAAACATTCATGTAAAAGATCAATTACTTAAGCATGGTAAGTGTGCTAAACTGGGTAAAGAACCTAGGTCAAAGGTTGAAATGACGTGGAAACAACGTTGATTCAACCAGTGTGTGCCCAGTGGGAATTGACTTGGCCAGAACCCTACACCTTGATATCGCAGGGGAAATGCAGCTGAAAAGGCCACCTATGCTGTAAACACTCATATACATTCCCTCTATAAAACCTTATGATGACCTTGTCTCAACTGCAGTCGCACACTAACAACAAAACATTAGGGAGAAATGTTCTCCTTCACTCCAATGGAGACATCAACAATAGCATGTAGGTGTCACTTGCTACAAGATGGAGAGCCAGAATGAGCCCTTCTGGATGAGGGTGAAAGATTGGAGGGTGACAGGCAGTCTGGTAAAGCTCCTTGATAGATGAAAGGACGAGTCTGGCTCTTTGCTCTGATGTGATGTAGTCTGACAGGCTTGAGTTGCAGGCAATGTTGTCCTGTCCCAGGAATGATCGCTTCTGCCCCTAGCCCACTGCACTGCCTCGTGAGTGAGACAGTCTGAATGTGACTCTGGTCTTCTCCTGCTCTGAAAATTGAGAAATGCATTTTGAATCATGTAAATACAGTACTAGATATCACATACATACACACAATACAGCAAAATACTTAAAGGAAATACCACTCAAAAACTATTGGTATTTGTTTGATTTGTCCACTGTTGATACAATCCCAACATGTTTTGCATGTCAGCAGTCAAGATTTCAAGATATTGTACTTTCAAAATACAGAAAGTGTCACAGTATGATGATCCTGTTGATGATGATCCTGTTGATGATGATACTGTGACACTCTATGTATTTTGAACGTTCTATATCTGGAAAACTTGATTTCTGACAGTGCACTAATGAAACAAATACCAAAAGATAGTTTTTGAGTGGCATTTTCCTTCTGTTCTGTTTGGGAGAAGAAGGAGGCTCTGCTCAAGGCCATTTGGGTTTTCAACTTTATGCCTTTTCTCCAATCTCTTATGGGCTGAGCTACTAAGAGGAGAGTTCCATTTCCCATTCATCAGTCTGACATATTATTTTCAGAGAAGTGACAGTGTCAGTTACACTAAACGCCTCTCCGTTTGAGTCACAGTGTAGTAGGACGGCAGGGTGTCATCCAGGCGGGTCACATGAGGTGCCTGTGGAAATTATAGACGTACCTGTGACATATGGTGTTGGCTTATTAAAAGCTGATCATTATACCTTCTACAGAATATCTCATATTAAACTATGCTGCACGAATGCAAGGGTTGATTCTATTCAAGAGAGACACAGACACACCGAGGCAGAGAATATTTATCCAATTTACACCTTTTCATTTAGGAGAAAACAAACGCATCACCTACACCAAGATCACGTTTGGGTTTATTTCTGATGGATTCAAATAAAGCTTGTTTTGTTTAATCTCTGGGTGGAAATCATTCAGATTCACAGTCACATATCTCTCCAATAAATGATACAAATGCAAGACATCAGTTTGTCTCTCCTTCTGACTTATATTTCCTTTTCAAAGTCAATGGAAGGAAATTTAGATCGAAAAATAAAGTACAGCCAATCACTGGGGAGCTTAGTGTCTGTCTTCGTCTCTTATTTTAGCATTGTTTAATCGTACATCCAAAAATAGAGTCTGACCTCTACTGGTTCCAATGGGACAGCTCAGATCTTAGCAGTAGCCAGGATAGTTGCAATTCAAAATCATTACGATGCACGCTCTCATTGCTCTGTGGTTTCCAAGTCTCACTCGGACTTGTGTTCTGTTTGAGAGACTTTTAAGGACGGGACCCCAAAGACAGTGCTACTGGTTGTAAATTACGACTCGGAAGGCAGACCTGGGATCCCATGCATTGCACACTAATGAAAGACCTGTTTCGATGATACAATGCAATACAGATGCCATAACAAGTTGATGTGTAGTCGTTTCGACTCAGCAACACGATGTGCCATGACATCACAGAGTCTTCAAATGCCTATCAACACAGTGAGCTTGTTGAATTTAACACTTCTATCATCCTCACTTGCAACTGTTAAATTAACACCTTTCACAGTTTCCTGGTTCTCTCTACAAGGTTACATTTAAAATCAAATGATCTGTACCCAGTAGAAGTTCTTCTCACTCTGTCTGTAAATCCAGAACAACCATATACCCCCTTTAGCATTCTGTAGCATTGGTATTTGAGGACACTTATCAGCCACCACTGTCACACCTTGTCCCGGCACCTCATTTTCTCCTAACAGGGTCCGACTCTGGAGATCCAAAGCCTCAGGCTGAATTATGTCCCTCAATCTGCATTGTGCAGCCTGTTGGAGCCAGAGATCAGATGATTCATCGGGTAGGGAATGGGCCACATGGTGTATAGCTGTCAAAAACACATCTCTGTTAGGTTGGACCCTGTGCATGATGAGGAGCTCAGAGGGATGCGGTGATCCATCATGACACCCCAACCCCTCCCTTCACCCCTCCATCCATCCCTCCCTCCGTCTCCTCTGGGTGTAAGGGAAGAATCGCTCGTACCTCTCAGAACTGGGGGTTCCCATCACTCCTGCACTCTCCATCACTTCTACACACCTCCCTCTCTCATCCCTTTCTCTTTATTCCCCTTCATTCCTCCATCCCTCTTTTCCTCCCCCTGGTTCCCAATGGGGGCTCTCGTTCACTCCTCTCAGAATCTCAGTTCAGGGGGAGGTCTTCATGCCTTCTGCATGGCCCTCAACCACCTCTAGACTGAACTACAACCTCAACCACCTCTACACCCTCTACACCCTCTACACCCTCTACACCCTCAACCTCTACACCCTCTACACCTCTACACCCTTTACACCTCTACACCCTCTAAACCCTCAACCACCTCTACACCCTAAACCACCTCTACACCCTCTAAACCCTCAACCACCTCTACACCTCTACACCCTCAACACCTCTACACCCTCTACACCTCTACACCCTCTACACCCTCAACCTCTACACCCTCTACACCCTCTACACCCTCTACACCCTCTAAACACGCAACCACCTCTACACCCTAAACCACCTCTACACCCTCTAAACCCTCAACCACCTCTACACCCTCTACACCCTCAACCTCTACACCCTCTACACCCTCTACACCCTCTACACCCTCTACACCCTCAACCTCTACACCCTCAACCTCTACACCCTCTACACCTCTACACACTCTAAACCCTCAACCACCTCTACACCCTAAACCACCTCTACACCCTCTAAACCCTCAACCACCGCTACACCCTCTAAAACCTCAACCACCTCTACACCCTCTACACCTCTACACCCTCTACACATTTACATTTACATTTTAGTCATTTAGCAGACGCTCTTATCCAGAGCGACTTACAGTTAGTGAGTACACCCTCAACAACCTCTACACCCTAAACCACCTCTACACCCTCTAAACCCTCAACCACCTCTACACCCTCTACACCTCTAAACCCTCTAAACCTCTAAATCCTCTACACCTCTACATCTCTACACCCTCTACACCTCTAAACCCTCTAAACCCTCTACACCTCTACACCTCTACATCTCTACACCCTCTATACCTCTAAACCCTCTAAACCCTCTACACCTCTACACCCTCTACATCTCTACACCCTCTACACCTCTAAACCCTCTAAACCCTCTACACCTCTACACCTCTACATCTCTACACCCTCTACACCTCTAAACCCTCTAAACCCTCTACACCTCTACACCTCCACATCTCTACACCCTCTACACCTCTAAACCCTCTAAACCCTCTACACCTCTACACCCTCTACACCCTCAACCACCTCTAAACCCTCCACACCTCTAAACCTTCTACACCTCTAAACCCTCTACCCCTCTAAACCCTCTACACCCTCAACCACCTCTACACATCTACACCCTCTACACCTCTAACCCCTCTACACCTCTACACATCTACACCCTCTACACCTCTAAACCCTCTACACCTTCACACCCTCAACCACCTCTACACCTCTACACTTCTACACCTCTACACTGTCAACCACCTCTACACCTCTACACTTCTAAACCATCTACACCTCTACACCTTCAACCACCTCAACCACCTCTACACCTCTACACCCTCAACCACGTCTACACTCTCTACACCCTCTACACCCTCTAAACCCTCAACCACCTCTACACCCTCTACACCTCTACACTTCTACACCTCTACACTTCTACACCTCTACACTGTCAACCACCTCTACACCTCTACACCCTCAACCACGTCTACACTCTCTACACCTCTACACCCTCTACACCCTCTACACCTCTACATCCTCAACCACCTCTACACATCTATACCTTCTACACATCTACACCCTCTACACTTTAACACCATCAACCACCTCTACACCTAAACACCGTCAACCACCTCTACACCTCTACACCTCTACACCCGCTACACCCGCTACACTTCTACACCTCTACACTCTCAACCACCTCTACACATCTACACCCTCAACCACCTCTACACCTCTACACCCTCTACATCTCTACACCCTCAACCACCTCTACACCTCTACACCCTCTACACCTCTACACCTCTACACCTATACATCTCTAAACCATCTACACCTCTACACCCTCAACCACCTCAACCACATCTACCACTCTACACCCTCTACACCTCTACACCCTCTACACCATCTACACCTCTAAACCCTCTACACCTCTACACCTCTACACCCTCTACACCTCTAAACCCTCAACACCTCTACACCTCTACAACCTCAACCACCTCTACACCTCTACACCCTCAACCACCTCTACCACCTCTACACCTCTACACCCTCTCCCTCTCTCATCCTTTTATCTTCCTCCTCAGGCACTCTGATCATCATCACTTGTGCATGACACATAATCTCCAACTTTTTGACATTGCGTTTTCCAGCTTTTGAGATGATCCCTCTACACCTCTAAACCCTCTACACCTTCACACCCTCAACCACCTCTACACCTCTACACTTCTACACCTCTACACTTCTACACCTCTACACTGTCAACCACCTCTACACCTCTACACCCTCAACCACGTCTACACTCTCTACACCTCTACACCCTCTACACCCTCTACACCTCTACATCCTCAACCACCTCTGCACATCTATACCTTCTACACATCTACACTCTCTCTACACTTTAACACCATCAACCACCTCTACACCTCAACACCGTCAACCACCTCTACACCTCTACACCTCTACACCTCTACACCCGCTACACTTCTACACCTCTACACTCTCAACCACCTCTACACATCTACACCCTCAACCACCTCTACACCTCTACACCCTCTACATCTCTACACCCTCAACCACCTCTACACCTCTACACCCTCTACACCTCTACACCTCTACACCTATACATCTCTAAACCATCTACACCTCTACACCCTCAACCACCTCAACCACATCTACCACTCTACACCTCTACACCTCTACACCCTCAACCACGTCTACACCCTCTACACCTCTACACCCTCTACACCCACTACACCCTCTACACCTCTACACCCTCTACACCATCTACACCTCTAAACCCTCTACACCTCTACACCTCTACACCCTCTACACCTCTAAACCCTCAACACCTCTACACCTCTACAACCTCAACCACCTCTACACCTCTACACCCTCAACCACCTCTACCACCTCTACACCTCTACACCCTCTCCCTCTCTCATCCTTTTATCTTCCTCCTCAGGCACTCTGATCATCATCACTTGTGCATGACACATAATCTCCAACTTTTTGACATTGCGTTTTCCAGCTTTTGAGATGATCCCTCTTGTGTTCCATTCATCATTCTATTGTCTTTTTTTTCTCTGACATTTTTACTCTTGACTGAGGTGAAACAATTTATTCTGATAATCAATCTGGGGGTTGAGGTCAAATGCATTGGTAAAAAGAGAAAGAAAAGGATAAAAGAACTAGAAGACATCAGCCAAAACCCCAAAGCAAACACTGAACTCTTACAACACCATCAACTCAATCAGATCAGGGTTAGGGTTGCAAAATGTCTTTTTTCTCAGAAACCCTGGATGGAAGATTCCTGGTTTCCTGTGGTAATCTTCCAAACAGGATTTCTGGAAAACCTGGGAATCTTGGGAAAGTTACCAGAATTGTGCAACCCTAATCAGGATACAATATGCCTAGCAGAAAAACAAGTAAAACAAATCCCAAACACTTATCAGGGAAACTAAGACAAAGACACTTCCACTTCCTTTGTTTTAAAGCTCACCTCAACACAAATTGCATTTAGCCGCCCTTTAACATTGAAATTGACATGGCTTGTATACAAATGAGATAGTTGCTCCTCCAGGGGCATTGAGAAAGGTTAGTGGCTCCACAATGCTGAATGGGAGATGAGGTCCCACATCCACAGGCTACTAATGAGCCTCAACAGCTAAAGAACAAAATATGTTTGATTAGTAAGAGCAAATTAAACCTCCCTATCTGGGATTTGCCATTCAAATCATGACTCCACCAACACAAATGAGTATCTGGAAGGGAATATTTCCTGTTCATCATTACATCCAACATTGAAATTGCTAAATGTGCTTTTAATTGTAGCATTGATGAATGAGGAATCAGAAAAAAACAAGGTTTGATCAAATTACTGCAATAGTGGTCTATGCAGGATTTCTCATTATGATAATGTGGGCATTCTTTATTTGAGGACATTGTGTTTGAAGAGGGTACAGTTCCTTAACCAACTACTGCCGATGAACACATACTTTCTTCTATCATGGTCAGCAATCAAAATATGACAAGTACGTCCACAGACATCATGGCTAACAATGAGAACAAGGTCCAATTCTAAAACGACATCACAAAACATAAGAATCCCACAAACAAAAACTCATCAAAACAGTGTGCTGTCCCTCATTTTGACAACTCATAATTATGGCTTTCGACTGTATTCACTTCTTATTTGTGTTTTACTGTGGGTTGAGGGGACGGAGGGCCATGGAGTCACATGTATAACTTCTCTCTAAAGTTCACCAATCCTTACTGTGGGCAAAGTGTTTGAATTGTTAGAATAAAGAACACATGGAAGAAATGAAGAACGAGGAGCGGGGATGAAGAGGATGTAGTGGAGACTTGGATCATTTCCTAGCTCTGCTTCATAGTTCTACCAGCTGTGCCCCCCTCTAC
Organism: Coregonus lavaretus; assembly: GCF_964263955.1. NCBI lineage: Eukaryota > Metazoa > Chordata > Actinopteri > Salmoniformes > Salmonidae > Coregonus > Coregonus lavaretus. The sequence goes on along the minus strand of NW_028164445.1, from coordinate 29,739 downwards.
CCCCTCCTCCTCTGGGCCCTGAGATGTTTGCCAACCCCATCTCACCCCCCTTATCCCCCACTCGTCCCCCCCATCTTTCTAGACAGCCCTTATATAAATCCATTGACATTCTCTGATTTACATAAAACACTATTTCTGTATGGTAGTTTGTTTGTTTGTTTGTTTGTTTCAGGGGTGGGTCGAAGGGGTTGACAGCTTATAGTGTCATTCTAATCAAAATACAATTTTTATCTCAATATCAAATAATTTCTGAGTACCTTACTGTGATTGTTTTCAATTCAAAACAAACAAAAATAGCTTCTTAGCAAAGATACATTTCTCAAGCAAGAATTTAGCTAAGACTGTCTGGGAGTGGTTTGAGTGGGGAGGGGAAAACAGAAAATGTGCTGTTATTGGCAGAGAGGTTTGGAACTCACTTTCTTATTGGTCTATTAATTACAAAGAACAAAAATATAAACGCAACATGCAACAATTTCAAAGATTTTACTGAGTTACAGTTCATATAAGGTAATCAGTCAATTGAAATAAATTCATTAGGCCCTAATATATGGATTTCACATGACTGGGAATACAGATATGCATCTGTTGATCACAGATACCTTAAAAAAAGGTAGAGGTGTGGAACAGAAAACCAGTCAGTATCTGGTGTGACCACCATTTGCCTCATGCAGCGCGACACATCTCCTGCGCATAGAGTTGATCAGGCTGTTGATTGTGGCCTGTGGAATGTTGTCCCACTCTTCTTCAATGGCTGTGCGAAGTTGCTGAATATTGGCAGGAACTGGAACACACTGTCATACACGTCGATCCAGAGCATCCCAAACATGCTCAATGGGTGACATGTCTGGTGAGAATGCAGGGCATGGAAGAACTGGGACATTTTCATGGGGGCCGTGCATTATCATGCTGAAACATGAGGTGATGGCGGCGGATTAATGGCACGACAATGGGCCTCAGGATCTCGTCACGGTATCTCTGTGCATTTAAATTGCAATCGACAAAATGCAAGTGTGTTTGTTGTCCGTAGCTTATGCCTGCCCATACAATAACCCCACTGCCACCATGGGGCTCTCTGTTCACAATGTTGACATCAGAAAACCACTCGCCCACACGACGCCATACGTCTGTCATCTGCCCGGTACAGTTGAAAGTGGGATTCATCCGTGAAGAGCGCACTTCTCCAGCGTTCCAGTGGCCATCAAAGTTGAGCATTTGCCCACTGAAGTTGGTTATGATGCTGAACTGCAGTCAGATCAAAACCCTGGTGAGGACAATGAGCACACAGATGAGCTTCCCTGAGACGGTTTCTGACAGTTTGTGCAGAAATTCTTCGGTTGTGCAAACCCATATTTTCATCAGCTGTCCGGGTGGCTGGTCTCAGAAGATCCTGCAGGTGAATGAAGCCGGATGTGGAGGTCCTGGGCTGGTGTGGTTACACGTGGACTGCGGTTGTGAGGCCGGTTGGACGTACTGCCAAATTCATTAAAGCAATCTTTGAGGCAGCTTATAGTAGATTGCACATTTTAGAGTGGCCTTTTCTTGTCCCCAACACAAGGTGCACCTGGGTAACGATCATGCTGTTTCTTGATATGCCACACCTGTAAGGTGGATGGATTATCTTGGCAAAGGAGAAATGCTCACTAACAGGGATGTAAAGAAATTTGAGCACAGCATTTGAGATAAATATGTTTTTTGTGCATTTGGAAAATTTCTGGGATCTTTTATTTCAGCTCAAGAAAGATGGTACCAACACATTACATGTTGCGTTTATATTTTTGTTCAGTATAATTTACCACATGGTGATGTCACCATGAAAGGCCAAAACTCACTCCCTGTCACAACTTCTTCCAAAGCTGCCTCTCCTTGTTCGGGCAGGCTTCTGCGTTCGTCGTCACCAGCCTTCTAGCCACTGCCGCTCCTCATAGGCTGAACCCTCGCCAGGCCAGGTGGGCCCTGTTCTTCACCCGGTTTGATTTTACACTATCCTACATACCGGTTACTAAGAACGTGAAGGAAGACGTACTGTCACGGCTGTACGACACAGAGGAGAGGCCAATAGACCACACCCCCATCCTCCTGCATTGTGGAGCTGGTAGTGTGGACGGTGGACGAGGACATAGAGCAGGCGTTACGCACCGAGCCATCTCCACCTCACTGTCCAGCTGGGCTGTGGTACGTGCCGTCTCTTGTCCGGGACCTTCTGATCTATTGGGCACACACGTCCCCCTCCTCTGGTCACCCAGTTATCGGTCGTAAAGTGCGCTGCCTGACCAGGAAGTATTGGTGGCCTACCTTGGCTAAGGACGTGAGGGTGTATGTCTCCTCCTGCTCGGTGTGTGCCCAGAGTAAGGCACCTAGGCACCTCCCAGCGGGTAAGTTACAGCCCTTACCAGTTCCACAATGGCCATGGTCCCACTTGTGTATTGACTTCCTTACTGATCTTCCCCTCTCTCAAGGTAACACCACCATCCTGGTCATTGTGGACCGCTTTTCGAAAGCCTGCCACCTCCTTCCTCTTCCCGGTCTCCCCACGTCCCTGCAGACTGTGGAGGCCCTGTTTACTCACGTCTTCCGGCACTACGGGGTGCCAGAGGATATAGTGTCTGACCGGTGTCCCCAGTTTACATCCAGGGTCTGGAGGACGTTCATGGAACGTCTGGGGGTCTCGGACAGCCTGTCCTCTGGTTTTCACCACAAGTCTAATGGGCAGATGGAATGGGTTAATCAGGATGTGGGTAGGTTCCTGTGGTCCTACTGCCAGGACCGGCCGGGGGAGAGGTCGGTGTTCTTGCCATGGGCCGAATATGCCCAGAACTCTCTCTGCCACTCCTCCACTAACCTATCGCCTTTTCAATGTGTTTTAGTTTATCAGCCGGTTCTGGCATTGTGGCATCAGAGCCAGACTGAAGCTCCTGCGGTGGATGACTGGTTTCGGCGCATGGAGGAGACGTGGAACGCTGCTCACGTCCTCCTCCAGCGCGCTGTGCGTCGTCAGAAGGCCAAAGCTGACCGCAACCGCAGTGAGGCCCCGGTCTTTGTACCGGGTGATCGGGTCTGGCTCTTGACCTTGAATCTGCCCCTCCGCCTGCCCTGCCAGAAGCTGAGCCCGCGGTTTGTGGGGCCGTTCAAAGTCCTGAGGAGAATAAACGAGGTTACATATAGGTTACTACTCCCTCCAGATTACCGTATTAACCCCTCGTTCCATGTGTCTCTCCTCAGGCCGGTAGTGGTTGGTCCGCTCCAGGAGTCTGAGGTGCGGGAGGTTCCTCCGCCCCCTCTGGACATCGAGGGGGCCCCGGCGTACTCTGTCCGTTCCATCCTGGATTTGAGGCGTCGGGTGGGGGGCCTTCAGTACCTCGTGGAGTGGGAGGGGTACGGTCCGGAGGAGCGGTGCTGGGTCCCAGTGAGGGATATCCTCGATCCCTCCCTGTTGCGGGATTTCCACTGTCGCCATCCGGCTCGCCCTACTCCGCGTCCTCCTGGCCGTCCCTGAGCCGGTGTCAGCGCGCTGCTGGAGCTGGGCGTCAAGTGGGGGGTACTGTCACAACTTCCTACGAAGCTGCCTCCTCTCCTTGTTCGGGCAGGCTTCGGCGTTCATCGTCACCGGCCTTCTAGCCACTGCCGCTCTTCATATCTTCATTCCATTTGTTTTGTCTTGTTTATTACACACACCTGGTTCATATCCCCTCATCAATACCTGTATAAGTGTTCCCTCTGCCCCCTTGTCTTTGTGTGTGATTGTTTATTGTAGAGGAGAATATAGCTCGGTGGAGCTCGATTCTATTGTGTATCGCTGGGTCACCCGTGTGCCTTTATTTCCCCAGTGCGCCGTTTGTCCACAATAGTGTGTATTACGCATTGCTGCGTACCTCTGTTAATTGATTAAACCATTTATTCCGTGATTTCCTCTCCCGTGTCTGACTCCGTCCAACATCACCTGCTGCACTCCCACCAAAACAGGCTGAAATTTCAGATGGTCTTTTCAAACAGATCTTATACTAAAAGGGCATTATTATTTTCAACATTTCAAAGTATTATTCCAACTTCATAGCGTGGAAATATAAAACACAGGAAAATCAAGTTTTTGACTGTGCTGGGCCTTTAAAGTAATGATTTTTTCATACCATAAACTGGGTGCTGCACATACTCAGAGAAGCTGAAGAATAAGAAAGGTACTGTGTTAAATGAAAGCCATGCCCCAAGTCACGTAGCAGAGTGTCACAGTGATGAGTGCTGTGGTAGTCACAACAGCAGCCCATTGTAAACAAGGTCAAAACCTGCCATGATAGGTGGCTGAAAAGCACAACAACCGTGGCCTTGTGTTCAGTGGTGAAAGGCACAGAAACTACAACCACCCGTTTTCTTCCTCTGAACGACTTCAAGTTTGCGAGACATCAGTTGAAAATGATTGAAGATTGAAAGTGTCCTTTCTTTTTTCACAGGCAAGGGTATGCAATAAAACAAGCACTATAGAAAAAAACAACCAAGACATTTTTCATGATGTATTATATGAATGTATAAAATGTAGTGAATACAATACGTTGAGTCGAAAAGAAAACGCTTTAAAGTGTATTCATCTTTCCACTCCCTTCCATTGCTCTGTCAGACCGACCCTTCAACTCTGCGACAAACTCCCCAAGCTCACCTCCCCATCATCACCTACAATCTATTGCCCCCACCTCTTTCTTCCCAAATAAATCATGAGAAGAGGAGAGAGACCCTATCCCTTATCACCCATTTAGTCTGAAATACATTTCAATGGCTTCATTATTTATCTGCATTAACTGCTCAATTATACATCATAGGTGTGGGGGTCAAAGATCACTGTGCGCCCAGCTCCCACTGATTAATCAATGTTTTATGTTTTATTTCCTGGAAGTGCTTAGAGCGAGCCCTCTGGAGATGGAGTGTGTGTGCGTGTGAGAGAGAGAGGAGAGAGAGAGAGAGAGAGAGAGAGAGAGAGAGAGAGAGAGAGAGAGAGAGAGAGAGAGAGAGAGAGAGAGAGAGAGAGAGAGAGAGAGAGAGAGAGAGAGAGAGAGAGAGAGAGAGAGAGAGAGCAGAATGATAATTACCGTTTAGTATGCAAGCATCTCCTCTACCTCTCCGGCATATAAATGTCTGAGGGCTGAGATGGGGGATTGTGTGCATACTGCTTGCATTTCAAGAGTGTGGTGAGACTGTCAGAGGTGTGCAAAAAACCTTGGCTGAGACAACCTTGGCTGAGAGAGAGGTTTTGAATAGGATTTCTTTTTTTTAAATTCTGTATGTTTGTGTAGACATCTTCAACAAAAAATCCAGACAGATCATTTAATTGCAATCTGACAGTGTTATGACCCAAATAATGGTGATTGTGTGCATCACATGCGGCTGGTGGCACCTTAATTGGGGGGGGCTCAAAGTAACGGCTGGAATGGTATCGAACTCATCAAACACATGGTTTCCATGTGTTTGATACCATTCCATTCACTCGTTTCCAGCCATTATTATGAGCCGTCCTCCCCTCAGCAGCCTCCTGTAGTGTGCATATTCATTGCATTTCTCCAGTAGCCCTGCATGTTCAACTCAAGGCTCTACAGTCTCCTGTGTATTGACACAATGTACATTTACTCAACATTGGCATGGCATGAAATATAAATCAAGGTCATCATTGAGAAGAGTAACAGAGGAAGTCGGTGGTTATGGGGCAGTGAGATGGTATAATTAAATCTGCATGACTTGATGACAAATGTAATCTTATCTTTGGAATATCTCTGTAAATTCTTGATTATGGCTGTGTCCCAAATCCCATATGGGCTCTTGTCAAAAGTAGTGCACTACATAGGGAATAGAGTGCCATTCTATGTCTTTATGCATAGCCTAATTATCAATGCTGCTCTGCCGGCTAATAGGTTAATAATTACAAATTGTTTGCATCTTATGTTTGCTTGTGGTATATGGCTATGTTACCACTGCAAAAACAATCAACTGAGAGCATGGTACCGAACTGATTGTGCTTATTAGCGATTGTCTGCCATCTACTGGACATGACAAGAAAAATCCCTGTTTGAATTTCTGAAACGCTATGTTTTCTAATTTCCTTACTTCCTCCCTCCGTTCTATCCCTCCTTCATTCCTTCCTTCTGTTCATAAGAGGAGCCCACTGACAAGAATGACCACAAGATGTCGCCCAAGTTTGCTATATTAATGTAATGGGTAAATTGGGAAGACTTGCCTGAAGCTGTGTGTAGGCCAAAAACATTGACGACTATAAAGACAACGATGATGATGCATAAATAATAATAATAATTTCCAATTATAGTCCAAAAGTCCAACTTGACCATTGATAACAGAAACTGTTTACACAAGAAAAGATGTAGATCTTGACTGTATAACATTCACATCCATCTATTCTAACTATACAAAAATATCTTAAACTTCAAGAAAATCCATCCACCGTATGAAGGGAAAAAGTAGAATTAGGTCTACACATTTCCCAATAACGTATTTCAACATACTGTATATGATTTACACGTTATTCAATGGTGACACCGTTTATGGTATTTATATTGGCGTCATCATTACTACGTATAGTTGAACGTGACTTGAATGGTGTCACTGGGAACGAGGGAAGCCCATTTCTTGAAGTGGCCACTGGAGGACAGCACAATTCCGGTGTCGTATCTAAATGTATCGCACTGTATCACGCCCTGTAGCCTATCAGAGAAATGGAAGAACACTTTTCAACACCCAGTTTGAATCTCTAGAATTGAAGAAACAACATGTAACCGATCTCTACCTTGATAATTGTGTACATTAAATCGGCCTAAGCCTATATGAGCCTATAAGCTGCATATGAGTACGTATAGCAGATGTAGTCCCGTGTAGCTCAGTTGGTCGAGCATGGCGCTTGCAACCCCACGGTTGTGGGTTCGATTCCCACGGGGGACCAGTATGAAAATGTATGCACTCGCTAACTTAACTGTAAGTCGCTCTGCTAAAATGTAATGAAGTCTTTCGTTAAGAGGTTACTTTATTTCATTAGTATACAACTGAATAATTTAAAATGCATGTTATTTTCTGGTAATAAAATAGTTGTATATAGCCGAATGTAAATATTGTTCAAAGCTAGCCTAGCCTGGATATAGGCAACACACAATTGCAATGGATCTGGTTCTGAACAGCTAGTATAGGCCTTCTGTATATGAAGCAACGGTCGTGAATAATTACAATTCACAATTGCTGTTTAGCTCAATAGCATAT
>NW_028164445.1:0-17500 GCF_964263955.1 Coregonus lavaretus | reverse complement strand
CACAGCAAGTACACAGAACCACAAACTTTTTTATTGACAATATTCTGCGGCCAGACTTCGGCTGCAAGAAGGAGCTTGGGAGTCGGGAGCGGGCGCAGACCTCGGGCAGAGAAAACGTCAACCCCTTGGTAATCAGGCCATCTCACGCGAGTAGCCTTTGCCAGGATTCCAACTGCAGTAGTGACAGTACTTCTTCGTCGTCGTCCTCGCCGTCTTCGAAACAGAGCTCGACAAAACAAGGTGAAGGGAATGGGACTACCACGACGAGATATGGAGACACCGCGTCTATAGTGGTTGTGAATGCCAGTAATGGAGGATCTCCACCCGCTAAAGAATCTACGCCGATGTTATGGCCTGCGTGGGTTTACTGCACGAGATATTCGGATCGACCATCATCTGGTATGGCGCTAGTTTCTGAATAATTTTACCCCTGCACGTCTGAAATGTGAAAGTCTGTTATTTTGGTTATGTTAGGAGTAGGCCTAGCCTATAGACCAATTTGAACATCGTAAACATCTCTCTCTCTCTCTCTCTCTCTCTCTCTCTCTCTCTCTCTCTCTCTCTCTCTCTCTCTCTCTCTCTCTCTCTCTCTCTCTCTCCCTCTCCCTCTCCCTCTCTCTTTCTCTCTCTTTCTCTCTCGCTTCGCTCCATCTTATAAATTAATTCAATTCGTGAGCGTTACGCACGATAGGCTAAATGAAGAAACATACCTTGCAAAAGCTAATAATAACAGTTGCCAAAACAACAAATAAGGATAGGCCTGGATTATCATAGTAGGCTAGACTAGACATATGCCTATAGTACTTGCCATAATATCTCTAACAATAACACACACAAACACACACACACAATTGCCACTATGTTTTGGTAAGAGCATTTCAAACAAAACGATTAATAAGACCTGGTAGAACATGTTAAGAAGAACAACTGGGCAGCAATCTGATTCTCCTCCCTAATTTGTATTATTCTCCTCAAAACAAAACAATGCCGAAAACTGGTCCGCCATGTTATCATATTGTTTATGTAAAACTCATTGAAAAGTTTTGCATGGACAAGACAAACTTGAAAGGAGTGGACACCGAAACGTCCACTTTAACTGACCTCGTTTTGTTTTACTATCTTGTTTTACTTCACACCATATGCCTATACTGACTGTTAACTATTAGGCAAGCCTTCGATGAAGGCCGTCTCCAAATCGGACAAATTGCTAAATATGTACGAGAAAAAAAAAGGATAGATTAATCAAATAGTTTAGTCTATATTATCTACATAATCCAACCATCATGTCGTTCGATTAGGCTACAATAGCTGATTTATTTTCACCTGACGAACATATTGATGGGCCTATGGTGTAAATCAGGGGTTTGTATAGACTGCCTTGTCAATATGATTGGGGGTTTATTTTCCACAATCGTTATGAACTTGACATGGGATTCAGAATTCAGAAAATATGTATTGATTGACTAAAGTGATTGATTGACTGATTAAGCTATAAGATTTAGGCCTAGGCTATATAACTTGAACAAAACACTAGGTCTATTGGTTTCGATATCTTTCGGGATTGATATCTGGTAAAACAATGTAGGCCTACGAAAATGGAATTAACCGACAGACAATATAATTGTTTTAGCTAATCAAATAGCCTAGGTTATATTTTCGGCAAGTAGGCCCTAGCCTAGCCTGTGTATGTGCTTGCTATTGTAGGCCTACTACTGTTATTGTATTCAGAAAAGTAGCCTATATCTGCAGGTAAACGTGACCTCTGTCGTTACATGTTAAGCTATTTTGGCCCATGTTGTTCCAAATTACAAAATAAAGATGACGTAGGCCTACAGTCCATAACGCAGATTAAAATGTCCAATCAAAGTATAAGGCTATATAGGCTAGGTTTATGCGCAATATCTCGTGTTTATGATAGCAGGAGAAGCCTATAGTTGAGTTTCACACAATACAGTATCAAACTGTGATTTAAACCGTATTCTACAATCAACTGACTGAATTGGGATCCGCAGCTTTTTTTTTTTTGCAATATACGGCCTAATTGTGGTTTTTATCCTATAGAAAATCGTTTTTTTCTGAAATGACAGCCTACATTTTGTTGTGTTGTCTGCGTTTTAGGAGAAGTCAATAGAATGGATGAATAGTAGGCCTATATTAGCTATGCGCTAGGCCTATATAGCTGTTTGGTAACAAGTTTTCAGAAAGTGTGTAATAAAAAGAGAAATAATTAGGCAATAGGTTGATATAATTGAAGGACTAGTATATTCGTATTAATAATAACTTCAATTGAGTATACAATTATCTTCTTTATCGCAATATTAGCACAGTGTAAATGCTACATTATGAACCTCTCAGATGTAATTCTGTGTAAGTTACATGGCTGTCGATAGAATAGCCAATTATCTCAATACCAACTTGCAAAACAGTAGCCTTACGTTGCAGTGCAATGGCGTTTTTGATAGACCTATTGCAATGTAGGCCTAAGCATAGCCTAGTGAAATAGTAAGTAACCAAATATGTTGCCGTATTTTGTTTACTTTTACATTCATGGCACCGAGTTTTTATTACACGAATTGATGGAATAAGCTCGTTAACTGACGGAGAAATAGTGGCTGAGCTGAGGCATAGGCCTACTATTGCTAAGGATGACTTACGCCATACTGTGTGTTCTCGTGCTTGCGCCGGTCTGCAGGTTTACAGAAGAAAAGGCATGCAAGTCAACAATAGTCTATTAGTGAGTATAGGCATATAGTTTGATATGATATTGATGTTATTGATATTACCCTACCTGTCTTAGGAAACGATGAAATTCGTAGACCACATATAGCCTAGGCCTAAACATATGCGTAAAATAGGCACGCAATCGAGGATAACCGTCTTTCACACCACTAGGCCTACATTTAATTGTTTTGACGTTTCTTATATGTTTTTGGTTCTGTATTATGTCATTGGAAGATATTTGTTACTGCATTTCTTAGATGATGAATATTCAAATGATTAAATTAGGTCAATACAACTGTTTATCATTTAGCCTTTTTGAAATGGGTGGGGGCACACACACTTTTTTGCACCTTGCGCCTGGGGTAAAATGCTCGCAATGACTGCAAACACACAGCAAACACACATTTAGGCATGAACAATATTTATTACATTGCATTACTCCATTGTTTTAGTAATGTGTAAATGAATGTTTGTTGGGCCTAGGACTAACTGATATTTACGTGTTCGTTTCACTGTTGTTTCTACATCAGGCCCAAGGACACGGAAATTGAAAAAGAAGAAAAATGAGAAAGAAGACAAGCGACCCAGAACCGCGTTTACGGCTGAACAGCTGCAGAGACTTAAGTCCGAGTTTCAGGCCAATCGCTACATAACAGAACAACGGAGACAGTCACTGGCCACAGAACTGAATCTCAATGAATCCCAAATAAAAATTTGGTTTCAGAATAAGAGGGCAAAAATCAAAAAAGGGAATGGCTACAAGAACGGCCTGGCTCTCCAACTCATGGCCCAAGGACTGTACAACCATTCCACAACGACGGTCCAAGAGGAGAAGGATGATAGCGAGTAATTTCCCCCCTCGTGCAGGGCAAAATAGACGCTGAACTGAAGCAGAGTGCTTGAACTCTTTTGTGAACTGAAAACGAAAGAGGTAAATACGATTTGACTGGGACAGATGCTATTTAAAACCGATTTCTGTTTATGATACAGTATATGGACATAATTATATAAAATACGAACATTATTAAAGTTTATATATAGCCAAAACAATATGACGTTGTATATATTTAATTCCAGGTAAGGTTATGTCTGTATCAATCCCTACTTGCTGGAGATTTAAACTTTTCTTTTACTTATGATGTTGTTGGCCATTGTTTTAGTATAAGTGTCTGGCTCATAGATTTTTTTGTGATTTCTGTCGCCCCTCTCCCTAATCTCTCACTATTCTACAGACTGCGTTTCTGAACCGACGCGCCAAGCCAAAGATTTTAATATGTTCTGAGAATATGTAGTCTGAAATAAATAAAAAATGTAGAATGTGCTACAGCTTCATTCGTCATTGAAATACAATACATAAAAGCGTAGTTTATGAACCGAGTAAAACTATTAGCTTTCAAGGCCCAGGACTAACACTATGTCGTTTAAATAAAGCCAGAAGAGACAATAACCTAATATGGGACATTTTGTTGAGCTTTCGGGAAAAATATAAGACTTCAGTGACACAATTATTTCCTGTGATGCAAAACAAACCTACTTTTTTTTTTAGTTTGTTCTGATATCTAAGACATATTCTTCATCAACGAACCAGTGATAGACTTCGCTTAGCTTTTTAATGAGTTAATTCAGATAATGTTGACATGCATATATTTCCCACGAGCTATGTCATTTGCTATACAAACATTGCTTGTTAATAGGACAGAGGGTCCAGGCCTGCGTCTCTGTGTGTAGCCTAGCCTACCTTATAGTCTACACACTCACGGAAACCATGCAACCTATAGGCAGGCCTATATCGTCAAGGTCACAGTGCACGCATGGAAGTTATTTTTTATTATTCGTTTATTGGGGGGAAGACACCTGCTTATTATCATTATTACTAATATTAGTGATACTAGTAGTAGTAGTTGTAGTAGTATTACGATCAGTAGGCCTATTATTATTGTTCTGTCTTCAATAATATTCTATTACTATGAGTACAAGCCTTATCTCGGCCTTTATCATTGGAATATACTGTATGTCTACTAGGCCTGCTTTTAGGCCAATAGTATAAGACATCTTGATGAAATTTGTATATGGCAGTGGTGGAAAAAGTACCCAATTGTCATACTTGCGTAAAAGTAAAGATGCCTTAATACAAAATGACTCAAGTAAAAGTGAAATTCACCCAGAAAAATACTAATTGAGTAAAAGTCTAAAAGTATTTGGTTTTAAATATACTTAAGTATCAAAAGTAAAAATATTTTCAAATTGTTTATAATAAGCAAATCAGACGGTACAATTGTATTTTTACTTCTTATTTACGGATAGCCAGGGGCACACTCCAACACGCAGACATAAATTACAAATGAAGCATTTGTGTTTAGTGAGTCCTCCAGATCAGAGGCAGTAGAGATGACCAGGGATGTTCTCTTGATAAGTGAGTGAATTGGACAATTTTCCTGTCCTGCTAAGCATTGAAAATGTAACGAGTGCTTTTGGGTGTCAATGAAATTGTATGGAGTAAAAAGTACATTATTTTCTTTAGGAATGTAGTGAGGTAAAAGTAAAAGTAGTCAAAAATATAAATAGTAAAGTACAGATACCTAAAAAAAAACTACTAAAGTAGTACTTTAAAGTATTTTTACTAAAGTACTTTACACCACTGGTGTAACTGCTGGCTCAGTTCAGAACGTCATCATCTCTGTGTATAAGTTCATCATCTCTGTGCAGGCTATGTTGTGCTTTAAATAGCACTTTCAGTCTCCTCATGAAATATATAAGGATAATAAAGTCGACACGCTTAGGGGTGTTTAACTTAAAGGCTTGACTATATGACTACAAAAGTATTAAAAGCTTTTAGAGATAAACATACATGTAACAGAAGATTAAGTTCCACTGAAGTGAATAGTGAACACGTTGCAAGAATTCACCATATGAGTTAAAATGTTTAAGAAAAAAAAAACTAAAGCAATGGATGAGCAGAGGGACACACACGCGCGCGCGCACACTATATTGTATGATTGTATTGTATAGGATACTATCTCATAACTTGGCCTTGTGGTAAAGCAATATTATGTATATTTATTTATTTCCTGTTACTGGGGTACTTTCTCGAACAAGAGTGAGGTTGTCCTTTTGTCTAGCTTCTTGCCACGGTCACCAGACATCTTAACACATTGTAGTTATTTTTCCAAAATTGATATAATTTCACTTATTAAACTATTCCCGGCATTTACAAGATTCGATTAAAGACGCAGGTGGTATGGAGGAACGCAAAAGAAGCAGAAGATCTAAGATCCGGACATTTTATTGGTCAGAGGAAAAGCAGATCTGTAAAGAGCATATTTCTGTAATAAAAAAATTATAAATCAAATTCCAACTGTATAATTTGCCCCTTTTCCGTGCATCCTTATCAGTTTCAAAGCTCAAATTCATTAGTCTTGCTGTGTAAAGGGACGCATTTCCATTACATCTTGTTGCTATATAGGCTACTCTTGCCCTACCCTAGCCTACGTGAATCTTTTGGACTAGGTTCCCATTCGGCCTGTAACCTCCGTTTCTGTTTGATAAGCCTCCCCGTGCACCCTGGGACATGACACGCGTTGTTTTCAATGCCAGTATGTTGCTCATTGGGATAGCCTATAGCTTAAATGTCCCGAAGATGCAGCACAGGCCTTTGTGTCTGCATCTCAAAGCCCATGGGCAAGCCATAGGTCAGACCGGGAAGTCAAAACAAGTAATTTATATTTATAGCACAATCTATAGGCTACATTAGGCCTACCAGAGGTTCATTTAAATTCGAAGACAGTGATACTTTTTTTTGTTAACTTTCCTTGTTAAAATGTTGAAATTATAAATCAGTGTAATGATTCTCAAATAGGTTACTGGGTTTATCAGACATAGGCCTAACAAAAACAATTCGTTAACTTTCCCAGGTTAGCACTAAAGGACACATTTTCACAATAGTCTATTTTTTATAGATATTTAGCAAAAATGTAATAGAACAAGGTAAAGAAAAGGCTTGTACAGTCCAATCCAAGACCGGAGAGTGATATGGCTATAGTAGATATGGCAATTTATTTTACTTAACCTTTATTTAGACAGGGGGGGTCCCATGGAGGGAACCCAAGACCAAGCAATTACACAATCATGGCAGGAGCATAGGAAACACACAAAGATAAATATAGAAAACACAATCATAAAAAACAACCACATTCCTCAGTGAAGAGGTCCTTTACCAACAATCTGAATTGCCCCAAAGGCACCAATGCGTCCAACATAGGGTATTCTGAAAGTGAGGTGCGAAGAAACTAAACGCCATGTGCTTCTTAATCGATAGTTGTAGTAAAAACAAACGAACATTGCCTATAACACCTTGCAACTTTCGTTGAAATAGAGTCTAGGCCAGCCTAGTTCATGGACAGAAGAAGTAGGCATAGTAGCTACACCCATATAAGACACTTTTATATAGCCTTCTATTGAACTTGTTCACATATTAGGGTTACCTAATAGGCTACATAATACGACTTCGCTGGACTAATATCCACTTTTATCGAATATTAGGGCATTGTTTTAGTTCTCCCAGATACCTTCAACTTAGTTATCAATTAGTGAACATTATGCTTTGCAGGTGCATATAGGCTTAGGTGCTTTCCTGCGTAGGCTTGCAGCATTATCTTCTTTAAAAACTTCCCTGTGTGACAAAATGGGCCAGGATATTGCTATTTCCTGCAAATATGTAGCCTAGCCTATAGCCTACATCTTTATACCCCATGACACATGTTAATTAATTAAATAAATGTCTCTAAGTTAAATATACCTTCAACAACAAGCCTATATACTGTCTAGATTACTCACAGTTTCTCAAAGTAAGTGTAGGCAAATGCTATTAAATATGGAAAACCACATATTTTTTGCATTACCCCCCAAAAGCATTCTCTGTCTACTTGACAACGGACGTGGTTCGTAGCATAGTGCAGGTAGGAGAAACAATGAAAACGTTTAAATTAATATAATATGGCATGGATAATTTGTTCGTAATTTCCACTCCGTTCAAGATTAAATGCTTCTAGCTTTTTGAGGGCTATTTTTAAATTGATACATATAGATAAGTCCCTATTTATTAAAAATGGCAGGTTACTTTTTGATACTTGCTTACTCACTCAATTATTAAGGATGATTGCGTATTGCAGCAAGCCTGGCACAAGTGCAACACAATAGAAATGGAAAACTATGAACAACTGACAAAAACAAACCTTGAATGTTAGGATTTGAATGCATGTTTAATATCAATTGATATTATATAGGCCTATAGCCTATTGATTACAGGTCTTACTCCTGAAAGTGCAATTGCATTCATTCATTCATTTGATAATTAATTCATAATACAGATTTTCCAAATTAATTTGGCTGCGTCCAACACACACTATAACGCCTATTCAATTGAAATACATGGTCATGTACCTAGTTTATTTCGTTGGTCCTAATATAAGCCTATCTGTTTGTTACGTAATCAGAAATGAGTTCGGATTTAATTAATGGTTGCCCACTTCTCTGGAGAGGACAGCAGCCCAACCATTTAAACAGCCCCTGGGCTTCTCGTCGGTTTTGTTTTTAATTATTTCCAATGTTGTTCGAACTGCTCTGGGTTTTGACGTTCAATTAACTCCACGAGTTTTAATAAACACACAGGCACACCACTCATGCATCATTTATTTGAATAACTTCTGTTAACATTGGACTTGAACTATGGGTGGAGTAGCCTGGCAATTAATGAAAAATGTACAGCATTAATTAATTTCAGACATTTTCAGGACATTTCCAGTCACCATAAGCTTATTAATGTAGCCTAGTTATTGCGTATCCCACTTGTTTTCTTTTTCCCAGTATACAGGAATATTAAAAACATTTCAGCACAATGCATTATGACATCTTTATAAGACATCTATAGATAGAGAGACACAGTTCATACGGCACCGATACGCATAAATAATACATTTTCATCCAGCTCAGTGGTTGGTGCAGAAAAATATAATTGTAAGGTCATATTGAACAGTGGTTGGTGCAGAAAACATAATTGTAAGGTCATATTGAACAGTGGTTGGTGCAGAAAAATATAATTGTAAGGTCATATTGAACAGTGGTTGGTGCAGAAAAATATAATTGTAAGGTCAAATTGAACAACTCTTTGAAGTATACTCGGTGACGTCTTTTCTCTATGATTGTTTCTGCCACTTTTTCTTTTATGTCAAATTTTGCTTCCGCTATGTAGGCCTATTAATTATTGTTCTGCCTCGAATAAGAGTTTCACACTTTTGTGCTTGATCTCGATAGCTTGATCAGTCTTTGTCTATTCGTTAGCTAATGCTATCCTTTTTTGTTTGATTTGCAATTTCAAGAAGATTACGTTCATAGCCCAGGCCCACTATCAAAGTTTTAACCAATCAGCATTCAGGATTAGACCCACCGGTTGTATAAAGCCTAATATTCAAATACAACATTGAACTTCCACTCAAAGTGCGGTGAACAGTAGGATCGTAGGACTACGAGAGCTGCACAGCTGACGGGTAGGCATATGACTTGATATTACATTACATGACATGACATGCTTGCCTCTTCATCGTCAATTGATCTGACAAAACACAGTGCAGTAAGTTGGAAAAACGTCACTGAAGATAAAATGTATTGGTTATTTGACATGTTATGTGTGCAAACCCGGATAAGAATTTACGAAATGATCTCGGAATCGCAAGGTGCAGAATAGCACCGAGTGACGCAAAGGGGGAAGTTATTCAGTCAATTCAAAATTACAAGGCTACTTTCCCCACCTAGTCATTTAGCAGATGCATGAGGTTTATGTATAAAACAATGGAACCCTGGGATCCAGTGCATACTTAGCATAGTCTGCCTTACAGCTACAATATGCCTTTAATTTATATGCAAATTAAAGCAATAAAAGAAGACACTGGAAATTACTCAATTTTAAGGGGAGCTGTAAAAAATGATTTTGCAGGTAGAGTGTACTGGATGCTAAGTGTACTAGCTGGATACAGAATGAGGTATAATGAAAAAGAAAACAAACATTGTTTTGTTATTTACAATGTAGAGAGAATGGATTGGGAATAGAGTTAGGGCCTTTTGAGGTTGCAGGCTGCATCACCAAGGAGAATTGCAGTTTCGCATGGTGTCCCTTTTGTGTGTCCTCTCCGACCAGCAAAGTCACGCTAGGGCAATCAGAGTGATGTGGATACATCAAGTGATGCTGAATAGGGCTAAAGTATGCAAATGAAGCAGCGAAGTGAGCTTTAATCCTGTTAGAGTACAATGTGGATGGAGGCTCAGGGGTCCAGGGCCTGTCTTGTTTTAATTCCTCATCTTCCCTGAACCTGTGTTTACTGTTAGGAACCTATTTCAAATCCATAATAGGGCCTTGGACAGATGCAGATAAACACACATGGACAGACAGACAGACAGACTCACACTCAGACAGAAACCTGGCATCAGACACAGACAAATGCACTCACAAACACAGACACAACAAAACACACACACACCTACACGCACACACACACACACACACACACACACACACACACACACACACACACACACACACACACACACACACACACACACACACACACACACACACACACACACACACACACACACACACACACACACACACACACACACACACACACACACACACACACACACACATACACACACACACACAGGCAGGCAGTTGAAAAGAGCTCCTTAGATCACTACCCTGTGACCATCCCACTGCTAAGTACAGAACCTTAGAGTAATCCCCTTCCAGCTGCTGCCTCCTGAATTATGGGAGATGCCTCTTTAGGGGGAGGGGGATGGCTTAGAGAGACACAGGACAACAGTTTCAACACCCTCTCTTCTCTCCCACCCAGTGGAAAGTCGTTCTTTGTTCTACATCCAGAGATTAACCACTATCAGGACTGAAAACTAAATTGATAACCAATATGGAAATAGTATGGAAAACAGGAAATCATATTTGGTGGTAAAATGGAAACGTGAAAACTCTTTCACCAAGTGGAAACACAGAAGTTTCAGGAAAGTCTCTAGGCTCAAAGTGGATGTAACCGATTCTCACTTTTAGAAATGTAAGAGGGTTGTGGCGGTGTGTCAGTGAGGGTTTGAAGCCCTTAGCCGATTCCCCTTCGGCCCCCAGGATGGGTGTCAGAGAGAGAGAGAAAGAAAGAGAGAGAGAAAGTGAGAGAGAATTAGCGAGGGAAAACGAAAGAGAACTAGCGAGAGAGAAAGAGTGAGAGAGAGAGGGAGAGAGAGAGACAGAAACAGAGAGAGCGAGAGAGGAGACAGACAGAGAGAGAGAGAGAGAGAGAGAGAGAGAGAGAGAGAGAGAGAGAGAGAGAGAGAGAGAGAGAGAGAGAGAGAGAGAGAGAGAGAGAGAGAGAGAGCGAGAGGCTGGAGGGGGCTCTAAGGAGCATGCATGTGCCATGATCTCCATGGCAGAGAGGACAGGGGGAAGAGGGGAAGATGACTCATAGCATTTTATGGCCTGTCAATTGCACCACTCTATCTATGGGAGCAACACAACAAAGGTGGCATTGACAGAGAACCTCCCACGGCGCAGCTGAGATGGTCTGGGGGCACCGGGCAAAAACAGCCGTAAATATCCGACAGATAAGTACAAATTACATGGCGGATATAGGCAGCACCACTTGTTTGTTCTGCAAGTCAAATTCTCTGCTGCCTGTGCCACCAGCCACAGAAACACAGACATGCACGTCAGCTTATGTGTGAGGGAAGGGATGGGAAACTCTCGTCTTTGGAGAAAAGCCTATGGCGAGAGTATGGTCACGTCTAATTGTGAAAGGGGATGAGACCTGTTCTGTGCAGAAAATAACCACCAATGGCCAAAGAGTCATTCCCTTTTTGCAGGTGGGTGAGAGTATATTTATATTGAGTATATACAAGTATATTTTCTACAAATTCAACAAGTAAGCTTGATTCAAATAATTTTTGAATTAAAAAGACAATAGAAAAACTGACCTTGTCTGCTGTTTTATCGATAAACTAATTGAAATAATGCAACTACCCAAAGTAATATCAGGCGCTTTTATTTTCCCATTGAGTGATGAAAATGCTTTGTTTTGTCACTGTCAGTCTCCAAGAATATGACACAGTGTACTCAATAACCCCAGTATCCATAACCTTCCCTTACTCTCTCTGAGGCGTACATGTCATTCGTAAGGAAAATGAAGAGGTCTAAAGGTTATAATTTGCTACATTGAGCTTGCTCTTTGGTAGACAGGATACTTTTGGACAGCTATATATCTTTAATTAATAAGGAAGCGACTTAAAATTATAGTATGTCCCACCACATATATGTGACAGTCACAAAATGTATTCTTCTACTTAAGTCGAGGCTAGAATAAAATCAAAAGAGTATTTTAGGTTTGATCTTTTTCTTAAGAGAGACTTGGATATTTACGGAGTAGCGTATCCACTCTATTGTTGAATCGATGTCAAAATACATAAGCTATGGTCTGATATCTATACAATATAAATCATCATCTGAAATAAGATATTATAGTATGCTCACAATGTAAAATATTTACATTTTAGTCATTTAGCAGACGGTCGTATCCAGAGCAATTAGGATTAAGTGCCTTGCTCAAGGGCACATGGACAGATTTTTCACCTAGTCAGCTCAGGGGTTTGAACCAGCGATCTTTCTGTTACTGGCCCAACACTCTTAACCACTAGGCTACCTGCCACCCCTATAAAAGGCACAAATACCTGGGTTAAGAAAATAATAGTAAAATCGGTCACTTCAATCTATTCAATTCTGTCCAGTTATAGTGAATGTACTGATTCATAACTTTATTTACAAGTATACTATTAAAGTCATGATTTAAACTGTGGAATTGTACATTATGTACATTATCAATGTGTAATATAGCTGTACAAAACTAAAAATATATATATATCTGTACAAAACTTTTGGAAGTTTCAATTTAAATATAGAAATAATAGCTCTTCAATGGATTTAACATGCTGTATTTATAAATATATAATACATTAGTAATATATAAAGACATTATTCAATTTAGATCTTACAAAATGTTATGAGAGATTTAGAAACTTGTTGAAAGGCATAATGAGTTATGAAAATAGATCACAGAGAAATGCAGCACTTCTAATTGGCTAAGAATTCCATCAACATAACCACATGTCTAACCATGACCAATCAGAAATAGCATTGTAAACAAGTTCACCAGTACACAGACCGAATATATGTTAAAACGGCTTTCCTTAGACCATTCCACTTGAGTGAAGACAGACACAAAAAGACACAAACAATTTCTCTTGAGTTGATGAGTTCATGTTGCTTCTCATCCTTTGACAATGGCTGCATTACTCCAGAGGTGACACATTTATATTCCTTACAGGAAAAAACGCCACACTTTGAAGACTGCTAGTAAAATATTAACTCCATCCACAATGACATCTGCGATGCACATTTCACATTGTCCAGACTCATCTTGACATTCTCTTTAAATGAAGGTCCACTATTATATACACAGATAGGTAAAGAGTAGGACCTGGGATTAGCATAGAGGCATATTGTATGGGTGATCACCAGCACCTTCCTCTAACATGCCTTGGACATATGGAATCACTTCACCATCCCATGAAGTGAAAGTGGAGAGATGGAGGGATGGTGGAGGAGAGGCCAGGGGGATGTTGGCGTGGGCAGGCAGCTTGGCTGGCCACGTTTTCACCCCAGCCTCCTCACTTCAAAAGCAGGGGCCGTTGGGTAGATCGCTCCCTCGCTCCGTCTTTCATCACCCCGGCTCGGAGGTGCCGAGAGGTGATGCGAGAGGCGATTAGTCATATACAATTTACATATGCTTGTCATGGGCTCTCGTTACAGACTAGTGATGTCATCGCTAAATTGGCCCTCTGTGACCAAGCAGTATGGGAGAGTTCTTCTACACATATAGACACAGCAAACCATTCTCCTCATATACTTGATATACTGTACGTTAGCAAAAATAATGCCTACGTCCTGACATTAAATGAAAGTGAACAATATCTACTTTGTGTTGTAGATTACATTTGGAAAAATATGCAAAATATGCAAAAAATATACAAACTGTCTTGCACTTTTCAAAAGGATGCAGTTTATTCTGTTTTCAAGCTATGCAAAACTAATAGATGTGCCCCCCCCCAAAAAAAAAACAACAACAACAACAACAGCAACAATATCCATCAATACTAATTTGAACTAACATGTGTCAATAACTCTTGACAAACGTCAATGTCTTTTTGAAGAAAAACAATAGAAAGTGTTGTTCTTATGAGAACAAATACATATGTATGTTATTGGCAGCAGTTGCATCTTTGTCTGAATGAAATGAAGAGACAGAGATGAAGGGATACTGTATATTGGTATACAGTATATTGTATACTGTGTATTGGTCATAGAGATTGATAGAAAGGGAGGATGAAAGAAGAGGTACGGTATTTGTGTTGGAGGTTGTGTGTGATCTGTGACCTGAGTGTTTATGTAAGTGTGTGTGTGTGTGTGTGTGTATGTATGCATATGTGTGTACCTGTATATTCATGTGTGTGTATGCTTCTCTGTGTGTGTGTGTACCTGTATGTTCATGTGTGTGACAACATTTATCCATTCATATGTGTTAGTGTGTATCTGCATGTGCATCTCCTATATCCCTCTATGTGCTTTCCATGGCTGCTGGGCCACGCTGGAAGCCTCATGATAATCTGTTATGGCACCCATCCATTCCGCTGGTCCATGATTTACTGCCATGTGTCATCCACAGCCTCTCACCCAGGGAAGTTAAATGACCCGAAAATAACATTAATATGTACTAGAGATAGATGGAGTGCTGGACTGAAGGGGTGGTCTCTGGCATTGGCTTTCACCCATGGAAACATTACCTCAAATACGGCCCGGAACATTGATAAGGGTCAAGAACCGGCAGTCAGTTTTGCAGTCGACTGCTGTGGAAGAGTCAAGTGTTCTGTCGGTATGGCTAAGAATCTGTTAGAGATGGTGTAGGCTGGCTGCTAAACTCTCATTGGTGCAGGTTCTCTTGAGTTGATCTGGTTGGTCACAGAGAGCTGAAGGAAAAGTCTCTCAACCAATTGAATTTGTTCCTCCAAAGAGTAGTCGTTCATGAATGTGTACAGTTTACTGAATTAGCGTGAATATTAATCTTCAAATCTGGACCCTTACCAGTTGCATTTGACAGATGCTGACATGCCAGAAATACAATAGTTTGTTTTAATCAAGTACGATCAGAGCAAACATCACTTTAAATTCCCCCAATTCCCCCAATTGTACAATATTTAACCATGAAATTAGTCATTCTGAATTTAACCCCTGGCCTACCTATAATGTATATGCTAGTAATGCTATCAAACATTAAAACAAGGTATTCAGGCATACTTACATAGAGAAAGATCAAATCCCATCTATTTCTAATACTAGTACTAGATACTAGTAACAGTAATAATAATCCTAGAATGAGCCTTTCAGAGCCCACAAGGCAACACACACTATGCATGTTATGGACTGCAGTTCTAACACACTAACCAATTCAACTGTGAAAACACTGTTCATCCCAGATGCACTGGCCAAAAGTTCAAGTTACCACTGTGAGACATCTCTGGAATTGAGTAGCATGTAGACCATGAATAACTGTTTTAACGCACACCCAGCGCGATGTGTGGTCTGTGGAATGCCATCTAAAGCCTGTGTGTTTGCGTGTGTGTGGACTCACACACATGGTGTGTGTCTGTGTGTATGTCCGCTATGCATTGCAAGACAGCTGTGAGAATGGACTCTCATACTCAAAGCATTATGTTATGCAAATGGTAAGCAAGCATAACAGTAAGCAAGCATAGCATAACACACTGCACTTCAAACACTCTGTTTGAATGCGTGTGCAGTGATGGGTATCCGACTATCCATACTTGTCTGTCCCAGTCAAACAGGTGCTGTGAGCGTGGACACCTGGGCACTCGGCCTTAAAAGCACAAGCAGTGGAATTCCAGGCACGGACCATGAAAGAAGTGGCATCTGAAAGTTGAATGAACTTACTATGGGCTATTGAGTGGTGCAGTCACACTCGGTAAGGTGTGAAACTATCTGTGTTGGTGAAGACATTTATGAGGAGGAGTTTTAGACTTTTTATCATGGTCACTAGAAGGATATAGCAAATACTTGTATAATCTGTTTCACCCTCTCATTGCAAATGGGAGGAACTGGCATGGGATACTCAGAACTTTAAAGTTGCTCTGGAAAAGAGTGTTTCAGAAATCTAGCTGAATTGTGCATATATTCTTGCTCTGCCGCCTTCTAGGTCACATAAAAAAGTGGCCCTGTTATCCACTTGATTCTAAGTGATGATTGTTTTGACAAGATTAAACTAGTATGTAACTTAATAGTAGAAGTCTTTCTCTAAACTACCATGTTCCCGGTCATATAGTCATCAACAAATAGAAGATACTTTTATGGACATCAGTACACAGTTGTTTTGGTATTCTTCCCTTCGCATCTGTACGGATGTAGGATCTTAATTTGATCACTCTTTTGTTGATGAGAATTTTCCTGCAAAGCAGGGAATGTAAACTTGTAGTGCATTAGATTTTTTAAGATGTTTCTAAAGTTTGTAATTTCCACTTTAAAATGTCAGACTTGATTTACCCTTAACAAAATGTGTCAACTCCTACAAAAATGTCCATTAATTATAATAATCCACATAATAAATCACATTTCCTGTTGCTGCAGGATTATTTTCCTGCTATAACAAATTGACTCAAATTAAGATCCTACATCTGTACATTTAACACAATCCTCCACATTTTATACAGAGCAGATGGGTCCTAAGCAAAATAAATGCCAGAATATGACAAGAGGAAAGACGGAGGGTAAACTCATATATTTCCTTCAAATGGGGTGAGATGAACCACAGATGTTTGTGGATGAGATGAGCTGACTCACACAGCTGGTGAGAGCACATTCGTGTCAATGCGTGGACAACCTACTCGAGTCTCATGCCAGTACCACGACTCATCGAATCTGCATTCTCAGACATAAAATGAAATCACATATTAGAAATAAAAGGGGTTGTCGTAGGTTGAATCCAGAAACACTTGGCTTCCCAATTCCCCTGCCGGCCTTGACGAACATCAGAGCACCGTGACATTGCTCCATCAATCTGTGTTTAAGACTAGCACAGCCGGCCATGCTTTCTCTCTCTCTCTCTCTCTCTCTCTCTCTCTCTCTCTCTCTCTCTCTCTCTCTCTCTCTCTCTCTCTCTCTCTCTCTCTCGCTCTCTCTCTCTCTCTGTCTTGCTCTCTCTATGGCTCCTCTTATCTGACACCTGCAGTTAAATGAACACCAGAGCAGAACTGTCCATGACTGCCTAATAAGAGGCAGAACAAACACAGCCATTGAGAGAATTCATCCCAATTCAAAGGGCCATCAAAGTGGAAAAGAGGCTCAAATGCCCTAAATTCAGAGCTGCAGCAAAAAAAACAAGAGTATATATTAGAACAAAATACATTCTGGTAAAGCTCCATAAAAATAACATATGGCAGGCCAGATCTTTTGAAATTCCCTTAGTTTTTACTTTATGTGCAACCATGTTCAAAATAAAATCCATACATGCAAAAATATTCATATGTGATTGACCTAAATAACCCACTGTTTACCCACTGCTATACCCTTGATCTGCACAAAGACTTTTTAGGCCATATTTTGGGG
>NW_028164446.1:22500-24980 GCF_964263955.1 Coregonus lavaretus | reverse complement strand
ATAAGGCCGTAAGCAAACAGGAAAACGCTCATCCAGAGGCTGGTGCTCCTAGTGGCCAGGAACTTTAATTCAGGGAAACTTAAATCCGTTTTACCTCATTTCTACCAGCAAATAAAACTCTAGACCACCTTTACTCAACACACACAGAGACACGTACAAAGCTCTCCCTCGCCCTCCATTTGGCAAATCTGACCATAATTCTACCCTCCTGATTCCTGCTTACAAGCAAAAACTAAAGCAGGAAGCACCATTGACTCGTCAATAAAGAAGTGGTCAGATGATGCAGATGCTAAGCTACAGGACTGTTTTGCTAGCACATACTGGAATATGTTCCAGGATTCTTCCGATGGCATTGAGGAGTACACCACATCAGTCACTGGCTTCATCAATAAGTGCATCGTTGACTTCGTCCCCACAGTGACCGTACGAACATACCCCAACCAGAAGCCATGGATTACAGGCAACATCCGCACTGAGCTAAAGGGTAGAGCTGCCGCTTTCAAGGAGAGGGACTCAACCCCAGATGCTTATAAGAAATCCCGCTTTGCCCTCTGACGAACCATCAAACAGGCAAAGCGTCAATACAGGACTAAGATTGAATTGTACTACACCGGCTCCGACGCTCATCGGATGTGGCAGGGCCTGCAAACTATTACAGACCACAAAGGGAAGCACAGCCGCGAGCTTCCCAGTGACACAAGCCTACCAGACAAGCTAAATTACCTCTATGCTCGCTTCGAGGCAAGCAACACTGAAGCATGCACAAGAGCATCAGCTGTTCTGGACGACTGTGTGATCACATCCTCCGTAGCCGATGTGAGTAAGACCTTTAAACAGGTCAACATTCACAAGGCCGCAGGGCCAGACGGATTACCAGGACGTGTACTCCGAGCATGCACTGACCAACTGGCAAGTGTCTTCACTGATATTTTCAACATGTCCCTGACTGAGTCTGTAATACCAACATGTTTCAAGCAGACCACCATAGTCCCTGTGCCCAAGAACACTAAGATAACCTGCCTAAATGACTACAGACCCGTAGCACTGACGTCGGTAGCCATGAAGTGCTGTGAAAGGCTGGTCATGGCTCACATCAACACCATTATCCCAGAAACCCTAGACCCACTCCAATTTGCATAACACACCAACAGATCCACAGATTATGCAATCTGTATTGCACTCCACACTGCCCTTTCCCACCTGGACAAAAGGAACACCTACGTGAGAATGCTATTCATTGACCACAGCTCAGCGTTTGTCACGTTCGTTGAAGGACGGGTCAGACCAAGGCGCAGCGTGATATGCATACATGTTTATTTAAACTGAATAAACACCACGACAAAACAATAAACGAAACGAAACGTGAAGTCCAAGGTAGTACACAAAACAAACCTTACACGGAACAAGATCCCACAACCCACTAGTGCCAATAGGCTGCCTAAGTATGGTCCCCAATCAGAGACAACGAGCTACAGCTGCCTCTGATTGGGAACCACCCCGGCCAACATAGATCTACACATAATAGATCTAAACATAGACACCACAAGGAATATACACACCCTGACTCAACATATACGAGTCCCCTTAGTCAGGGCGTGACAGTTACCCCCCCCCTCGGAGGCGGATCCGGCTCGGGGCGTGACGACCTCTCACTCTCTGCCTCCCTGTTGCGCCCCTGGTCTGGTCTGGACCTCGGCGCGCTACTTCCCCTCTCCTTCCTCCCACGATACGCCAGGCCCTGTCTGGACCATGGAGAGGGGCTGACGTCATGGTCTGGACTGGAGCCGCTGACCGGTGCTGGACTGGGCACCGGTGGAGCGGACTGCTCTGGCTCCGGAGTGGCGCAGCTGACCGGAGCTGGATCAGGCACCGGTGAAGCGGACTGCTCTGGCTCCGGAGTGGAGCAGCTGACCGGAGCTGGATCAGGCACCGGTGGAGCGGACTGCTCTGGCTCCGTAGTGGAACAGCTGACCGGCACTGGATCAGGCACCGGTGGAGCAGACTGCTCTGGCTCCGGAGTGGAGCAGCTGACCGGTGCTGGACCAGGCACCAGTGGAACGTGCACGGGCCGTGCCGGACTGGACAAACACACCACTGGTCTGGTGCGAGGAGCCGGAACAGGCCGGGCCGGACTGGCGACGCGCACCACTGGCTTGGTGCGAGGAGCAGGAACAGGCCTATCTATCATGGTCCAAACACACCAAGACATTCATGAAGAGGGCACGACAAAGCCTACTCCCCCTCAGGAGATTGAAAAGATTTGGCATGGGTCCTCAGATCCTCAAAAGTTATACAGCTGCACCATCGAGAGCATCCTGACTGGTTGCATCACCGCCTGGTATGGCAACTGCTCGGCCTCCGACCGCAAGGCACTACAGAGGGTAGTGCGTATGGCCCAGTACATCACTGGGGCCAAGCTTCCTGCCATCCAGGACCTCTATACCAGGCGGTTTTTCTTAAAACTGCATTGGGCGGCAAAA
>NW_028164446.1:0-20000 GCF_964263955.1 Coregonus lavaretus | reverse complement strand
TGTGGTATCAGTATGCATGTGGGTGAATGTTATGTGTGTGGGCGTATGTAGTGTGTGTGTGTGTGTGTGTGTGTGTGTGTGTGTTCGTGTGTGTGTGTGTGTGTGTGTGTTTGTGTGTGTGTGTGAATGTGTGTGTGTGTGTGTGGTATCAGTATGCATGTGGGTGAATGTTATGTGTGTGGGCGTATGTAGTGTGTGTGTGTGTGTGTGTGTGTGTGTGTGTGTGTGTGTGTCACTGTTAGTATGTGTGAGTGGATGTAGAGTGGTATTAGAGATAGCACACAAGCTGTTGTTAACACTAGAACAGCCAAAGGCCAACGGCCACTGACATTTGATTTTGTCAATAAAATAAAAACATCTGCCAAAAAAAAAAAAAAAAATGGCTATGTCCTGCTCCTTCCCTGACTTTTCCTAAATGTTTGTATTTTACACTGCTCATTTGTCAGAATTTAGAAATCACAAACAGAAAAGTATTTAGAGCATTTTTAACCGTTTTTTTTCACACCTATTCCTAATTTACCCCGCCAAGACAATGTGCAGTAGGATCTTGGTACCCAGCCAGGCGCTAATGAGTCACTCTCTCATCACTGAAGGAATGACAAATGGATGAATGGGCGATAATTGTGCACCTTTTACTTCACAATTTAATTTGAATTAGGCCTAACTGAATGATAAGGAGGGTGAAGAGGTTGATTTTAATTTAGAAAGACAAATAGTGTAATGATGAGTTTGTGTTATGCCTATTTATCAGCAGCAAATAATTTGACCGCGAGGGGTTGATACTTGTTCTCCTTTTACGTTTTACTTTGTAAAAATAAAGCTGTTATGGGACTGTTTTAATGACTATACCTCTATTACTACTAATAGTAATAATAATATGCCATTTAGCAGACACTTTTATCCAAAGCGACTTACAGTCATGCGTGCATACGTTTTTTTTTATGTATGGGTGGTCCCGGGGATCGAACCCACTACCTTGGCGTTACAAGCGCCGTGCTCTACCAGCTGAGCTACAGAGGACCTAGTCAAATGTATTGTCAGGTCAACAAACACACGCTACATTTAGGCCTTTAGAATAGTGTTAAACATATCCTTGACTCTACCCAGCAAAAAGATGCTAGCCCACTTAATGAATAACAAATGGATGGAATGGGCGATAATTACGCGCCATACCTCACAATTGAATTTCAATTAGGAACTAACTGAATGATAAGGAGGGTGATAGACGTTGATTTAACCCCACAAGCCCCATGTCTGCAGTTGGTAACGCTGACGTCCCAACTTCTGTCTGTAGCGTCCGAACTGTTTGGGCTACAAACTAATATGACCCCGCTGTGGAAAGGGGAGACTCTCACGATGTTGTTTGGGCTACAAACTAATACGACCCCGCTGTGGAAAGGGGAGACTCTCACGATGTTGTTTGGGCTACAAACTAATATGACCCCGCTGTGGAAAGGGGAGACTCTCACGATGTTGTTCTCTACGTTTTGCTTTACGACCCCCACAAGTGTCACGGGACTCGTCTAAAGGTAACCCCTAAAAATGAATGGAAGTATTTAGGTAGCTTTGCGCCGACAAAAACAAGGGGGGTTAAATATGTGTCCAAAAAAATACAAATATCCTGAGCTGTCTTACATGTTCTAGGATAATAATAAATATATATATATATATATATAATATATATAAATAAGGAAGCTCAGGATTGTTGTTGTTGTTGTGGGGACATACACTTCAAAACCTTATTCCTTATGATTGATTTTTTAAATGTGTTTTTTTTTTTTGCCATTCATGAATTTGAATTTATATGGGTTATAGTAGTAGTAGAGGCCAAATCCAATATTTGATCAAATAATTTTTATATATTTTTCAAAACCTAAAGTTCAAAATCAAATAGCTAAATGATCCATGGTATGACCATGTTAAAACAATTCCATATGTTAGCTTAGTAGAACCCCCCCACCCCTTTTAGAGGTCAACAAAGGGAAAGACCTCCCCCCTTAACCTTACCCTAAGCTGCCGTTCGGTCTTGACGATGCTTAGAAAAACCAGCCAGATGTATGTTATCCATGTCCTTGTTCAACCACGACTCAGTTCTTCAGGTCCCGTCGATAGGATAGTCTCGAACTGAGCTCGTCCATTTTGTTCTCTAGTGATTGTACGATCTCCAATAGAACGGAGGTCAGAGGTCGTAGTCTCGTCATCGTTTGCACCATACTCTTCCTCTTTCCAGTCCCGGGGAAATCTGGCCCGGTCCGGAATGAGCGGTACATCGACTAGCTGCCGACTCGTTGGGAGTAGAAATCTTCATCCATAAAATCGAGGTTAGTGATCGCTGTTCTGATGTTTGGTCATAGGAAATTACGGCGGAAATATTATATTAAAGAAAAGTTAATATCAGCGCAACATTTTTAAAAAAAGAAACACACAGTCAGGAGCCCCTAAGAAGGCAGCTCTCCATCTCCACAGCGCCATCCTGCGTGCGTGCGTGCGTGCGTGCGTGCGTGCGTGCGTGCGTGCGTGCGTGCGTGGGTGCGTGCGTGCGTGGGTGCGTGCGTGCGTGCGTGCGTGCGTTCGTGCGACGGTGGCAGCAGCTGCAGTCAGACCAGTGTAAATGAGAACAGAGAGTATCAGGGTCTGGCTGTTTAGTAATTCACTAATTAATTACATTTATCCGGATCAGAAATTACAGTTGGTCTTTAAATGTTTGTTTGTTTTGTTGTGTGTGTGTATCCCAAATGGCACCATATGTCTCTGGTCAAAAAGTAGTGCACTGTATAGGGAATAGGGTGCCATTTGTGAGGCAAACCTTGCTTGTTTGCGTGTTTGATGTTGAATAGAGGGGTAAGACAAGGCTCTCTGGGGGTTTTTTGGTTCAATTTGTTCACAGCGTGAACCTGAGTGAGCCCACACAGCAGGCGTGTTTGGATTTGGATGAACACAGACACAGGCACACGCACACGCACACGCATGCACGCACACATTGGAAAATGAATTAAAATCCAACAAGGAGAGGAGAGGTTAGCATGAGCCAGTATCCATGAGCCAGTATCCAGCCAGTATCCATACACATTATTATGTAAATCCAATACTGACCTCTATCTGTCAGAGTGTGTCTGTTCTAAGTATGTCTGAATGTGAAGCTGCAGTATTGCTAAGTATGGCTAAAACACGGTAATGAGTCCTTGAAACAGAACCATGTGGAGAGACAAGGGGGAGCTTCACAGGAGAGACAGCACTTCACTGGAACAGGCCTGGATCCAGCCGGAGACCTGGCTGCAGAACAGGCCTGGATCCAGCCGGAGACCTGGCTGCAGTACAGGCCTGGATCCAGCCAGATGTGAAGGTCAGTAGCTCCAGTACTAGTGTATCTGCTGCAGGCTGCCTCTGCTCCTCTGTAATATAACCCCTCAACAACATGGCCGCCCAGCTGAATCACTCAGTAATATAACCACCCAACAACATGGCCGCCCAGCTGAATCACTCAGTAATATAACCCCTCAACAACATGGCCGCCCTGCTGAATCACTCAGTAATATAACCCCTCAACAACATGGCCGCCCAGCTGAATCACTCAGTAATATAACCACCCAACAACATGGCCGCCCAGCTGAATCACTCAGTAATATAACCACCCAACAACATGGCCGCCCAGCTGAATCACTCAGTAATATAACCACCCAACAACATGGCCGCACAGCTGAATCACTCAGTAATATAACCCCTCAACAACATGGCCGCCCAGCTGAATCACTCAGTAATATAACCACCCAACAACATGGCCGCCCAGCTGAATCACTCAGTAATATAACCCCTCAACAACATGGCCGCCCAGCTGAATCACTCAGTAATATAACCCCTCAACAACATGGCCGCCCAGCTGAATCACTCAGTAATATAACCCCTCAACAACATGGCCGCCCAGCTGAATCACTCAGTAATATAACCCCTCAACAACATGGCCGCCCAGCTGAATCACTCAGTAATATAACCACCCAACAACATGGCCGCCCAGCTGAATCACTCAGTAATATAACCACCCAACAACATGGCCGCCCTGCTGAATCACTCAGTAATATAACCCCTCAACAACATGGCCGCCCAGCTGAATCACTCAGTAATATAACCCCTCAACAACATGGCCGCCCTGCTGAATCACTCAGTAATATAACCCCTCAACAACATGGCCACCCAGCTGAATCACTCAGTAATATAACCCCTCAACAACATGGCCGCCCAGCTGAATCACTCAGTAATATAACCACCCAACAACATGGCCGCCCAGCTGAATCACTCAGTAATATAACCACCCAACAACATGGCCGCCCAGCTGAATCACTCAGTAATATAACCACCCAACAACATGGCCACCCAGCTGAATCACTCAGTAATATAACCCCTCAACAACATGGCCGCCCTGCTGAATCACTCAGTAATATAACCACCCACCCTGTAACATGGCTATAGATGGCACCCATTTCCCTACCAGGGTCCAGAGGTCACTGGTCTAAAGTAGTGCACTATGTAGGAAGTTGGGTGCCATTTTGGAGAAATGTTGGTGGAAACGCTTTTATGCACAAATAATAACCATCATATTGAAGTAAACTTGGGAGTCACGCGATGACATGGTGTGTGGTCCTCCCACTACGACTCGGGAAAGCATGCAGTTTATTAGGATACAGATTAAATTAATTATGATGAACTTCACAGGGTGGTGAAAGTGCAAGGTGATGAGCTTGACGGTCCTTTCCGATAAATATCGAGGGTCTTATTCTGGTGACATGATCTTCGACGTTTGGCCGCCGTTTGACAAATAAAAATAATTGTGCTTTTTTCTGTCCATAATAATTGTATCGTGTGGGCTATACCCGCACTGTATCTGCGAGCTGTTGGTTTGCTAATGAGATTGCAGGATTTCATCACATCACAGCAACAGATGGCGCTAAAGAGCAAAATTGCAAGGAACTTTGTAAATCATGAATAACGACAGACATTGGGAGCCTGAGACCTGAACCGGACATCCACATCCATCAACAGCGGAAGGACATATGGATACACTAGCTAGAACCTTCTAGTTGGATCTGGTAGCACAACAAAAAACAACATGCCTCTGTTTAGTTTCCCTCTGTTGTTAGATGCTAGCTAGTGGATACTAGCTACTGGTATGCTAGCCCTTGATCATGACTCATGAGTCATTGGATGAAGGCATCTTCTGTACTTGGGGAGTTTTGTTAAGAGCCCTGGCGCTCAGTCTGGACATTAACTTGCATCGCTTGCGGTTCGGTTTTTGGAAGCATAAGTACCTTTATCTTTAATTTTCAAAAAACAAAATATTTAATTGATACACACCTTCATAGGGTTAGATTTAGTTTTCCCACACGGCCATATCTCCATGCTACAGCACGTGTATTTACAGAAGACAGACGGAAGACAGAGGGGACCACCTGTTCTAATTAGCTATCTAGCAATGCTCCGAACACCTGCGTGTAATGGAAGAAGGCTGCCAGAAGCGTGTTGTCACCTGAAAAATACTGTCGGCTGCAACTGTGATGAAGCTGGTTAAAACAGTGTGCACAGTAAGTGTATATTTTGCATTAGTGGAAATTATTTTGATGTGATATGAAAATAAAGGGATTTATGTTTCTTAGAACCATATCGCAATTGAGAATCAATTCACGTTTAGATGGAGTATTTGTCTGTTTTGGCTGCCAGAGCCGGTCTACCTCTGAACATAACATACAAGGTCCTTGGACCTTAAGGGGTAACGGTAGGCTCCTGAAGAGTACGTCTTGGGCTAGCGGTAAGCTAGCATACAAGGTAGTTAGCATGCTAGCTCGCATTGCCAATCAAAGTCTAACTAAAGTAACTGGTGAGCTCATCATGCTTGTGACATTATACTAGCTACCTATCTCCCGTTAGATCATCTGTTTTCACATCTGTGGTTGTTGCGTTTTCCTTGTGACCACACACTACTCCTTCTAACAATATAACCTTTGGTAATCAGAACAGTGGCATCATGTGCAGCAGTGGTGATTCTGTTTTTTTACATGCATAAGTGAAATAGGTATATTTATGCTGTTGTTCAAATGCACACGTCACATTCTTATATCTTCCCAAAAGAAACAACCGGTAATTAGAAAACTTGGGTTAATAATTCTGTCAGGCTGCTTTTGTTTTCTAAAAGGGTAGGTCAGCTCTGAAAGGTCACTGCAGCCTGAGGGCGGTGAGGCTTCTGGGATGATGCAGTGTGTGTGTGTCACGGAGTGTGTGAATGTTGTGTGTGTTCTGTGGTAGGCGGTGAATGTTGATAGGTTAGCGTGACATGTTGCAGAATGTTCCGAATCACAAGGAGAGGGAAAATGTATTCTGTGTGTTTGTATGGTACTAGGATTCTACTTTAGAATGTTACCAGGGTTCTAGGTTCTCTCTTAGTGATGGGAAGTTCGGCTCTTTTTACTGACTCTGATCTTTTCGACTCGTTCAGTCACAAAAATGAACCTTTCAAACTAATTTTGTTCATTTGAGTCAGTAATGCCCAGAGCATGCAGGACCCCCCCTACCAGCGAACAATGATCTGAAAACTCGAAAGAGTCATGATTCTACAAAGCCTCTCGTTCACATGTCGTTCACCGTAGGGGGTTTATTGGAGCTGTCATTTGTGACTAAGACTTGGTAAATTTGTGCTTTAAACAATGTACATTTGTTGATTGCTAGTCATAGGCCTACAAATAAGATTATTTCCTGATACATTTGAAACTAGGTCTAGTTGTGGCCGTGAACCGGACTGGACTGAGAACGACTCTTGGCGGTAATGCATTGCTTGACTGCCATGAGGGTGTTAAGCATTATGTCGTTCGCCAACTCCAGCCCCACAAACGATTCGTTCTTGAGTTCGAGTTTGTTAAGCAGAGTATATGTGCATGTTTTGGTTCTACAAAGCTATGTCCATCGTAACATTCAATAATCAATTAATTGCATTCATTCTTCTCTAAAATGATGTCAGTGTTGTAGGCAGTGGTGTAAAAAAGTGCTAAATGGTCATACTTTAATAAAAGTAAAGATACCTTAATGGAAAATCCCTCAAGTAAAAGTATAAGTCACCCAGTATGTACTCAAGCACAGCGGTGGAAAAATAAAACAATTGTAATATTTAAGTAAAACTAAAAAAGTTAAAGTAAATGCTATGCATCAAATTCTATTTACTCTTTTAATTTACGGACAGACGGGCACACTCCAACACTTAGCCTGGAATCCCAGACAGACGGGGCACACTCCAACACTTAGCCTGGAATCCCAGACAGATGGGGCACACTCCAACACGTAGCCTGGAATCCCAACGTTGAATGTTGCAGAATGTTCAGAATCACAAAGCAACGTGGAGAGGGAAAATGTATCCTGTGTGTTTTTATGGTACTAGGATACCTTTAGAATGTTACCAGGGTTCTGGGTTCTCCAGCAGAGCCGTGTAGAGAGGGCTTCATTAACCACAGGATTAGTTTTAGCGCTGCTTTCTCAAAAATAATAAAAACATCACTTCACACTAGCCTCCTCCATACTCCACTCGAGAAGTATGTGTGTGTAAGTGCGTGCGTGCGTCAGAGTGCTTCTGTTGTGTGGTTTTAGTGGATCTGAATATTGAATTGATTTGCATCAAGTGTTTACATCCCAGCTCTTAATCAAATCTTCTTTTTTTTTATCAGCTTCCTGTCCTCCAAGCTGAATCTCCCCTCTTCTTTGGTTGCAAATGTTGTGAGATGGCAGAGTACTCATCATGCAGTCCCGTCGCCCCCTTACTGTGACATAAGGTACTGTCACTATGGCTAAGTAGTGATGCTTCAAATCCCGGGTCAGAGATACTGTATACAATAAGGGAGAAAATAGTATTTGATCCCCTGCTGATTTTGTACGCTTGCCCACTGACAAAGACATGATCAGTCTATAATTTTAATGGTAGGTTTATTTGAACAGTGAGAGACAGAACAACAACAACAAAAAATCCAGAAAAACGCATGTCAAAAATGTTATAAATTGATTTGCATTTTAATGAGGGAAATAAGTATTTGACCCCTCTGCAAAACATGACTTAGTACTTGGGTGGCACCTTGTTGGCAATCACAGAGGTCAGACGTTTCTTGTAGTTGGCCACCAGGTTTGCACACATCTCAGGAGGGATTTTGTCCCACTCCTCTTTGCAGATCTTCTCCAAGTCATTAAGGTTTCGAGGCTGACGTTTGGCATCTCGAACTTTCAGCTCCCTCCACAGATTTTCTATGGGATTAAGGTCTGGAGACTGGCTAGGCCACTCCAGGACCTTAATGTGCTTATTCTTGAGCCACTCCTTTATTGCCTTGGCTGTGTGTTTTGGGTCATTGTCATGCTGAAATACCCATCAACGACCCATTTTCAATGCCCTGGCTGAGGGAAGGAGGTTCTCACCCAAGATTTGACGGTACATGGCGCCGTCCATCGTCCTTTTGATGCGGTGAAGTTGTCCTGTCCCCTTAGCAGAAAAACACCCCCAAAGCATAATGTTTCCACCTCCATGTTTGACGGTGGGGATGGTGTTCTTGGGGTCTTAGGCAGCATTCCTCCTCCTCCAAACACGGCGAGTTGAGTTGATGCCAAAGAGCTCGATTTTGGTCTCATCTGACCACAACACTTTCACCCAGTTCTCATCTGAATCATTCAGATGTTCATTGGCAAACTTCAGACGGGCCTGTATATGTGCTTTCTTGAGCAGGGGGACCTTGCGGGCGCTGCAGGATTTCAGTCCTTCACGGCGTAGTGTGTTACTAATGGTTTTCTTGGTGACTATGGTCCCAGCTGCCTTGAGATCATTGACAAGATCCTCCCGTGTAGTTCTGGGCTGATTCCTCACCGTTCTCATGATCATTGCAACTCCACGAGGTGAGATCTTGCATGGAGCCCCAGGCCGAGGGAGATTGACAGTTCTTTTGTGTTTCTTCCATTTGCGAATAATCGCACCAACTGTTGTCACCTTCTCACCAAGCTGCATGGCGACGGTCTTGTAGCCCATTCCAGCCTTGTGTAGGTCTACAATCTTGTCCCTGACATCCTTGGAGAGCTCTTTGGTCTTGGCCATGGTGGAGAGTTTGGAATCTGATTGATTGATTGCTTCTGTGGACAGGTGTCTTTTATACAGGTAACAAGCTGAGATTAGGAGCACTCCCTTTAAGAGTGTGCTCCTAATCTCAGCTCGTTACCTGTATAAAAGACACCTGGGAGCCAGAAATGTTTTTGATTGAGAGGGGGTCAAATACTTATTTCCCTCATTAAAATGCAAATCAATTTATAACATTTTTTGACATGCATTTTTCTGGATTTTTTTGTTGTTATTCGGTCTCTCACTGTTCAAATAAACCTACCAATAAAATTATAGACTGATCATTTCTTTTGTCAGTGGGCAAACGTACAAAATCAGCAGGGGATCAAATACTTTTTTCCCCTCACTGTATACTATATTACATACATATTTTCCAGTGAAGAAGAAATATGGAACACAGGTATTGTGGGAGATTTACAAAGAGATATTATTGTTCATTAGGAGAGGAGTTGGAGCTTAAAAGCCTTCAAAGTACAAATACATACTTTGCTTTATGTTATTATGTTTTGTGTGTTCTACGTTAAATTACATGCTCACACGTTCTATATATGTAATGTATAC
Organism: Coregonus lavaretus; assembly: GCF_964263955.1. Classification (NCBI taxonomy): domain Eukaryota; kingdom Metazoa; phylum Chordata; class Actinopteri; order Salmoniformes; family Salmonidae; genus Coregonus; species Coregonus lavaretus. Next base: position 10,318 of record NW_028164446.1, on the reverse strand, counting down.
AATAACTATGTATTCATACTATGACTCTCACGTTCTATGGAATGTCCACCATCCTCGTATGACATGTCTGCTAAAATGTTTCATCAGGTTCTTTCAACGATAGACAGAACAGACAAGGTTAACTGTGATTCTATACAAGTAAAGACCAACAAAATCCACCTTATTACATGGAATGTGCAAAGGCTCCATGATGGCAAAAAAAAAGAAGGTTTTTGAACATTTAAATAGATTGTCAGCATATGTGGTTTTCATGCAAGAGTTACATTACAAAAAAAAGGAGAAACTGAACATTTAAAGAGGAGCTGGATTGTAGAGGCCTATGCTGCCACCTAGTGTAGTAACAGCAGAGGTGTAGGCATCCTGATAAATAAGAATACACCATTTCCCCTTTTATCCCAGCGCATGGACCAAGAAGGCCATTTTCTAATGTTGAATTGTACCTTACATGGACAATTATTTTCATTGTATATACCACCAGGGGCAAATCTGGTGTTTTTAGATAAAAAGTCATGCTGTATTAGATCCAATCAAGACAGGAACTATTATAATAGCAGGTGACCTAAATTATACATTCGATAAGATTGACAGAAGTACCAATAAAAAAAAGGCTAATTCAAGGACACTCCAAAAGAAAAAATAATTAATCTCTACAAATAATTTACAGGACACCTGGATATTACTATTCTCAACTACAAAAGACTACTCCTTTTTTTATTCCCTCAATGATATAGTGATATCGGATCATTCTCATTATTATTTAATTCAATTATTATTTATTTATTTATTATTATTCAATTATTCTCATCATAATTACACCAACAGAAAGTACACTTAGCGACAGAATATGGAGAATAAACAGAGCACATCTTCAAGACCTGAAATGTATGGCATTCCTAAATAAACAAATAAAAACCTATACTACTACAAATATAGAAAGAGGACAGAGAAAAGCCGACCCCCGACATAATTTGGGATGCCTTTAAGGCGTACATTAGGGGAATGATAATCTCATACTCTGCAAAAGTTAAATCTGAGTTAGAAATAAAAATTAAAGAAAAATAAATCGCTATCTTAGAAAAATACCATAAAACATCTTTACAAGGTAAAGAAGAAATTAAACGTCTGAACTTAAGCAGGAATATGATCTTTAACTTTTGAAGAGAGCCAACAACTACAGGTTAAACTCAAGTAAAGCATACTACTTAATGGCAAATAAACCTGGTAAACATCTCGCAGCCCTCACAAAACGAATACACGCCAAACCAATTATAACATAAAAAGAAACAGCTACGCAATTAATTACGATTTTAAAAGCTTCTATGAAAATCTATATAAATATGAATTAAATATGAACATTTATATAAATCAGAATTAACAGTTGGACTGATCTTGCAGACTTCTTAGACTCAACAACTCTGAAGCATTTATCAGTAGACAAAAAAAATATATAATCTAAAAAACAGAGATCACTCAAAAAGAAAAATATGAAATACTGTTAAAACCTTCTATTAAACATTTTGGGAGAAAGTACCACCCCTATTTTCACAAATGACAACAAAACTGTCACTCAATTCAGTGCTTCATAGTTCCATGTATCAAAGAGTTACTTAAATGATATTAAAACCAGGAAAATCTGGAGAGTCCCCTGCTGATTACAGACCCATAAGTTTAATAAATTGTGAAAATAAAATAATAACAAAGCTTATAAGCAATAGAATGGTCTTACCAGACTTGATACATATCAATCAAACAGGGTTTATTAAAAATAGACGCTTACAAACAAATACAAGAACATGTTTCAGTTTAATACAATATGCAAAAAAACAAGATATAGATTTATCAATAATGGCTGTTGATGACAAAAAGGCTTTCGACCATCTTGAATGGCCTTTTCTATTAAACACTTTGGAAGCGTTCAACTTTCCAGCTGAAATAATACATTTAAATAATACATTGTTATATAAATATCCTAAAGAAAAAATATACACAAATAATACATTATCTTATGAAATTGATTTAGAAAGGGGCACAATACAAGGATGTCCTCTCTCCCCCCATCCTGTTTGCACTGGCTATTGAACCGCTTGCAGAAAGAATTAGACAGGACCCAAACGTAACAGCTATCAGTATTGGTAAACATGAATATAAACTAAACTTATTTGTAGATTTGTCGTCTGTATGCTGTCGTCTGTATGCTGTCGTCTGTATGCTCTCGTCTGTATGCTGCCGTCTGTATGCTGTTGTCTGTATGCTGTTGTCTGTATGCTGCCGTCTGTATGCTGTTGTCTGTATGCTGTCGTCTGTATGCTCTCGTCTGTATGCTGCCGTCTGTATGCTGTTGTCTGTATGCTGTTGTCTGTATGCTGCCGTCTGTATGCTGTTGTCTGTATGCTGCCGTCTGTATGCTGCTGTCTGTATGCTGTTGTCTGTATGCTGTTGTCTGTATGCTGCCGTCTGTATGCTGTCGTCTGTATGCTGCCGTCTGTATGCTGCCGTCTGTATGCTGTTGTCTGTATGCTGCCGTCTGTATGCTGTCGTCTTTGTGTGTCTGTATGCTGTCATCTGTATGCTGTCATCTGTATGCTGCCGTCTGTATGCTGTCGTCTGTATGCTGCCGTCTGTATGCTGTCATCTGTATGCTGTCGTCTGTATGCTGTCGTCTGTATGCTGTCATCTGTATGCTGTCATCTGTATGCTGTCATCTGTATGCTGTCGTCTGTATGCTGTCGTCTGTATGCTGTCGTCTGTATGCTGTCGTCTGTATGCTGTCATCTGTATGCTGTCATCTGTATGCTGTCGTCTGTATGCTGTCGTCTGTATGCTGTCATCTGTATGCTGTCATCTGTATGCTGTCGTCTGTATGCTGTCGTCTGTATGCTGTCGTCTGTATGCTGCTGTCTGTATGCTGTCATCTGTATGCTGTCGTCTGTATGCTGTCATCTGTATGCTGTCGTCTGTATGCTGTCATCTGTATGCTGCTGTCTGTATGCTGCTGTCTGTATGCTGTCGTCTGTATGCTGCTGTCTGTATGTGTATGTTTGGAGAGAAAAAAATCTTTACAAAAAAAAGAGAAATTGTTTTTCAAAAGGATTGGATATTGAATGAATGGGAAGTGTTCATCCTTCGGTTTTGTATTTCAGTATTCATGCCGTCTCAATGCTGTTGTCTGGAAGCACCTCTTATCCTTGGATCTACTGACCTTTATACTGAGCAAACCAGTATTTCATTACAGATCACATTCTCTGTCATAAAGACAAGAATGAATGTAGTTATATTTCATTCTATTCAATGTTATTATTCTGTTAAAGACTGCAAACACAATGTCTCAAGTCCATTTCACTCTGTCTTCCTTTTGGAACAGTTGCACTTGCATGTCTCAAGCCTAAATCTGTATTAAACTTACATCACAGATCAGCATTGCAACAAAGGCAAACCCTGACATATTGGACCACAGACAAACAGAGAGAGATTTAGCCACTTTGACATCACACACAGACTTTGTCTAGGAAAGAAAATAAAAAATATAAATGAACAAGAAATGGTTGAAGATACTCCGACAAGCTGGGTATTGGCTGGTTCATGGATACATCCTTCTCAAAGCAGTTATAGTTGACAGGGTCCCGTTAAGTTATCAAGCCGTGTCCCATTTTGTGTGCCTGTACTGACATGCACGTGTAACTGATAGATGCAAACACACACGCTACACGTGAATGTTTTTAAATGCATGTAAATTGTAAAGTATTTTGCCTGTTAAGGTATTTTTCATGATGTGTTGGACTAGTAAGACTGTCGGCTAATGGGGATCCTAATAAAACACTTTCCATATACTGTAGCTCTGGTCAAAAAAATACTGCACTATAAAGGGACGCATTTTGGGACAGATTTTTTCTTGGTCTTTATGGCCCAATTAAGTGATGTGTGTCTTTACCTGACAAAATTGTCTTGAACGGGGTTTTACAGCTATATAGAACACCAACACGTCAATGCGTTAAGGGGAACTCCACCCAACTATAACACACAGTCAGCTAGCTATATAAAGCTATATAAACAGCAACAATAGTACATTGTGCATTTTGAAGCATATACTAAGATACTGATAGCAGTCTCTAAGTGTGGGGGTATACTAGGTTACTGATAGAAGTCTCCAATGGGCTTTCACTTTTCAATATTGAATATATAAACTATTCTAAAATACTACTTACGAACGAAATTTTAGAATGTTCGTACGCATAGAAAAATGTGTGATTTCTCAAACAATCCTACGAGTGTCATACAGTGCCTTGCAAAAGTATTCAACCCCCTTGGCGTTTTTCCTATTTTGTTTCATTACAAACTGTAATTTAAATGGATTTTTATTTGGAGTTCATGTAATGGACATACACAAAATATTCCAAATTGCTGAAGTGAAATGAAAAAAATAACTTGTTTCATAAAATTCAAAAAAATAAATAACGAAAAAGTGTTGCGTGCATATGTATTCACCCCCTTTGCTATGAAGCCCCTAAATAAGATCTGGTGCAACCAATTACCTTCAGAAGTAACATAATTAGTTAAATAAAGTCCACCTGTGTGCAATCTAAGTGTCACATGATCTGTCACATGATCTCACCACTAAGCAAGGGGCACCACCAAGCAAGTGGCACCATGAAGACCAAGGAGTTCTCCAAACAGGTCAGGGACAAAGATGTGGAGAAGTACAGATCAGGGTTGGGTTATTAAAAACTATCTGAAACTTTGAACATCCCACGGAGCACCATTAAATCCATTATTAAAAATTGAAAGAATATGGCACCACAACAAACCTGCCAAGAGAGGGCCGCCCACCAAAACTCACGGACCAGGCAAGGAGGGCATTAATCAGAGAGTCAACAAAGAGACCAAAGATAACCCTGAAGGAGCTGCAAAGCTCCACAGCAAAGATTGGAGTATCTGTCCATAGGACCACTTTTAAGCAGTACACTCCACAGAGCTGGGCTTTATGGAAGAGTGGCCAGAAAAAAGACATTGCTTAAAGAAAAAAATAAGCAAACACGTTTGGTGTTCGCCAAAAGGCATGTGGGAGACTCCCCAAACATATGGAAGAAGGTACCCTGGTCAGATGAGACTAAAATTGAGCTTTTTGGCCATCAAGGAAAACGCAAACCCAACACCTCTCATCACCCCGAGAACACCAACTTGAATACAGTGGGGATGTTTTTCATGACTTAAAGATTGCTGTATACCAGCGGAACCCATCCAACTTGAAGAAGCTGGAGCAGTTTTGCCTTGAAGAATTGGCAAACATCCCAGTGGCTAGATGATTTTTTTGTCTTATTTCTTGTTTGTTTCACAAGAAAAAATATTTTGCATCTTCAAAGTGGTAGGCATGTTGTGTAAATCAAATGATACAAACCCCCCAGAAAATCAATTTAATTCCAGGTTGTAAGGCAAAAAAAATAGGAAAAATGCCAAGGGGGATGAATACTTTCGCAAGCCACTGTACATCTTACAAACACACCGGTAGGAGATATCTGTTGATACATACCAATTGTTCTCAGCCTCAGTGCTCGTCCACAACCTTGTCTATTATAATAATAATATGCCATTTAGCAGACGCTTTCATCCAAAGCGACTTACAGTCTTGCGTGCATACATTTTTACGTATGGGTGGTCCCGGGTATCGAACCCACTACCCTGGCGTTACAAGCGCCATGCTCTACCAGCTGAGCTACAAAACACCCCTAATTAACCATATATGGTCAAAATCATCCCTTTAAAGCCCGTGGGGAATATACAATGCCTTACAATTGAACAACCTACAATGGCGCAACAACAACAAAAAAGTGGAGAAAAAAAATAACTTAGCCACGGCAAATATACTTCAAATGAGGTAGACAACACTCACCAATAAGCCATCCATCCTCAACAGCTCCCTCCACCTGGCCACCTGGCCACCTGGCCACCACATTCAGCAGCGTCTTTTTGACCATCACATGACCTATCGCCTGCACATTAAGAATGGATGCCTTTTCTGTTCACATAGTTGAACTCGTTTTGGGATGGCGCTTTTATGTCGATGTGGGGGCCATCTGTTGCTCCGTTCGTATTTGGGAACCCATTGATGGCAAAGAAACCCCTCTTGACTTCAACCTGCTGTGCGATGGTGTATGGAAATGGTGTGTTACAGTTAGTTTTGCATCTAAAACGTTGGCTCATCGAGGGATTTGAGATGCCGATCCGCAAGCTTCCGCTTGTGGATAGCACTTGGATGTGCACAGGAATGGCATGCGTTTGCTTTTTTAAAAGTAAGTCTTAAATCCTAGCAAAAATCCTATGAGATTGGTTTTGGGAAATTATATCTGATGAGCCAATCTGTACTTGCGGCAAAAAAAAGTCCCAACTGTCTCTAAAAACGCGCTCTCTGCCAAATGCAGCTTGCGCCAAATCTTCCAACAGAGCAAGATCATCCATCTCTCATTCGATTTCCCATTACCTCAGTCCTTTATAATATTTACACAATGGTTTCACTTTCATACACGCCTATAATTTAATTTAATTGATTTTATATGGATTATTATCGTAACAAATGCACTGTCAAGAGGGGTTTACAAGAAAAAAAAGAGGACTGAGCATGCCCCCATTCTCATCGACGGAGCTGTAGTGGAACAGGTTGAGAGCTTCAGGTTCCTTGGTGTCCACATCACCAACAAACTATCATGGTCCGAACACACCAAGACAGTCGTGAAGAGGGCACGACAAAGCCTATTCCCCCTCAGGTACCAGTTAGTTTTGCTGATGATTGCATCCAAAACATTGGCTCATCGAGGTGCCGATCGGCAAGCTTCAGATGCCAAAAACCCGAGGGTGGAGAGCACTTTGATGTTCACAGGAATGGGATGGGTTTGCCTTTCTAAAGTAGGTCTTAAATCCTCAAAAGATCCTATTAGATTGGTTTTGGGAAACGATATCTGATGAACCTAAAAAGTCCCAACTGTCTCTAAAAACGCGCTCTCTGCGAAATGCAGCTTGCGCCAAATCTTCCAACAGAGCAAGATCATCCATCTCTCATTCGATGTCCCATTATCTCAGTATTTTATAGTATTTACACAATGGTTTCACTTTCTCTAATTTAACCAATTATTTTATATGGATTATTATCGTAACAAATGCACTGATGTGGTCAAATTACATTTAGCCTGTCAAGATATGTTGCATGAATTCACAATGGAAATACAATTTAATTGAAAAATATTTTAATTATTAGGCCTACTCTCACAATTTCACACATTTTCAACATATATTTTACCCATTTTACACTTGACAAGCAGTTCCCTTATTCCGCCAATGGGCACTGTGCATACACTTGTTCGTGGCTGTGCGTAAATGTACGAACACTCGCAAGCAAAACGTTCATCCTGATAAATCTCACACATTGCGTGGAAATCATCCCACGCATGGTTCACGCACAGATTTGTGCCTACGCATGCTTGATGAATGAGGATGTGTTATACTAGGTTGTTGATAGCAGTCTCTAGGTGTGGGGTAACCTAGTTTACTTCCTGAATGTGTCTGATAATGTATAACTCAGTCCTCTCTATCCAGGCCGCATGCATCTACAGTATATAAAAGAGAGAGAGAAATACAAAGTGGGTGAGTGTGTGTGTGCGTGCACGTGTGTGTGTGTGTGTGTGTGTGTGTGTGTGTGTGCGTGTGTGCGTGCACGTGTGTGTGTGTGTGTGTGTGCGTGTGTGTGTGCGTGTGTGCGTGCACATGTGTGTGTGTGCGTGTGTGTGTGCGTGTGTGCGTGCACATGTGTGTGTGTGTGTGTGTGTGTGTGTGTGTGTGTGTGTGTGTGTGTGTGTGTGTGTGTGTGTGTGTGTGTGTGTGTGTGTGTGCGTGCGTGTGCGTGTGCGTGTGTGTGTGTGTGCCTGTGTGCGTGCACATGTGTGTATGTGTGTGTGTGTATGTGTGTGTGTGTGTGTGTGTGTGTGTGTGTGTGTGTGTGCGTGTGCGTGTGTGCGTGCACATGTGTGTGTGTGTGTGTGTGTGTGTGTGTGTGTGTGTGTGTGTGTGTGTGTGTGTGTGTGTGTGTGTGTGTGTGTGTGTGTGTGTGTGTGTGTGTGTGTGTGTGCGTGTGCGTGTGCGTGTGTGTGTGTGTGCCTGTGTGCGTGCACATGTGTGTATGTGTGTGTGTGTATGTGTGTGTGTGTGTGTGTGTGTGTGTGTGTGTGTGTGTGTGTGTGTGTGTGCGTGTGTGTGTGCGTGCACGTGTGTGTGTGTGTGTGTGTGTGCGTGTGTGTGTGTGCGTGTGTGTGTGCGTGCACATGTGTGTGTGTGTGTGTGTGTGTGTGTGTGTGTGTGTGTGTGTGTGTGTGTGTGTGTGTGTGTGTGTGTGTGTGTGTGTGTGTGTGTGTGTGCGTGTGTGTGTGTGTGTGTGCACGTGTGTGTGTCAGTAGTGTTTTCTCAGAGCATGCGCTGACCAACTGGCAATTTTCTTCACTAACATTTCCAACCTCTCCCTGACCCAGTCTGTAATCCCTACGTGTTTCAAGCAAACCACCATAGTCCCTGTGACCAAGAACACCAAGGTAACCTGCCTAAATGACTACCGCCCCTTAGCACTCAAGTCAGGAGCGTGGTTTTTAAGGCTGGTCATGGCTCATATGACCACCATCATCCCGTTAAAAACCCTAGACCCACTCCAATTTGCATACCGCCACAACAGATCCACAGATGACACAATTTCAATTAAGTTTGCTGACGACACAACGGTGGTAGGCCTGATCACCGACAACGATGAGACAGCCTATAGGGAGGAGGTCAGAGACCTGGCCGTGTGGTGCCAGGATAACAACCTCTCCCTCAACGTGAGCAAGACAAAGGAGATGATTTTGGACTACAGGGAAAAAAAAGAGGACTGAGCACGCCCCCATTCTCATCGACGGGGCTGTAGTGGAGCAGGTTGAGAGCTTAAAGTTCCTTGGTGTCCACATCACCAACAAACTATCATGGTCCAAACACACCAAGACAGCCGTGAAGAGGGCACGACAACGCCTATTCCCCCTCAGGAGACTGACACAATTTGGCATGGGTCCCCAGATCCTCAAAAGGTTCTACAGCTGCACCATCGAGCGCATCCTGACCGGTTGCATCACTGCCTGGTATGGCAACTGCTCGGCATCCGACCGTAAGGCGCTACAGAGAAAACTGAGTGCGGCCCAGTACATCACTGGGGCCAAGCTTCCTGCCATCCAGGACCTCTATACCAGGCGGTGTCAGAGGAAGGCCAAAATAGTTCTCAAATACTTCAGTCACCCAAGTCATAGACTGTTCTCTCTGCTACCCCCCCCCCCCCCCCCACTTTGTTTTTACACTGCTGCTACTCGCTGTCTATTATCTATGTATAGTCACTTTACTCCTATCTACGTGTACATATTACCTGGACTAACCTGTACCCCCCGCACATTGACTCGGTACCAGTACCCCCTGTATATAGCCTCTCTACTGTATATAGCCTCGTTATTGTTATTTTATTGTTGCTCTTTTATTTATTATTACTTTAGTTTATTTAGTAAATATTTTCTTATCTCAATTTTTTAATACAACTGCATTGTTGGTTAAGGGCTTGTAAGTAAGCATTTCACAGTAAGGTCTACACCTGTTCGACGCATGTGACAAATACAATATGATATGATTTGATTTAATATAACATTTCTTCAGGCTCATTTACAGACTGCCTCTCCTTCCTGTTAGTGATGTCACATGTTAGTGATGTCACAATGTCATATGAGCTATAAATAGCCTCCATCTTGTTTCCCATTGCTTTAGGAATCACACAAACACACGCGCTCACACACCGCAGTCCTGCTATCATTACTCTCATAAGTCAGTAAAGGAAATCCATTCCTTCCTTAATAGGAGAACAGACAGTCTGTAGATCACTGAGACAAGTACACGTCCTCTCCACTCACTCAAATATTTAATGACTGTGTGTGTGTTTTCTTCTCCCTCTCTCTCTCTCTCTCTCTCTCTCTCTCTCCCTCTCTCTCTCTCTCTCTCTCTCTCTCTCTCTCTCTCTCTCTCTCTCTCTCTCTCTCTCTCTCTCTCTCGCTGTCTCTCTCTCTCTCTCTCTCTCTCTCTCTCTGTCTCTCTCTCTCTCTCTCTCTCTCTCTCTCTCTCTCTCTCTCTCATCCCTCTCTCTCTCTCTCTATGTCTCTCTCTCTCTCTCTCTGTCTCTCTCTCTCCCTCTCTCTCTCTCTCTCTCTCTCTCTCTCTCTCTCTCTCTCTCTCTCTCTCTCTCTCTCTCTGTCTCTCTCTCTCCCTCTCTCTCTCTCTCTCT
>NW_028164447.1:0-2000 GCF_964263955.1 Coregonus lavaretus | reverse complement strand
CCAGTCACTCTGCTCCTAATAGAGCTCAGGGTGCGCTTCACTTTGGTCCCCTTCTCCACTTTCTCTGTTCGATCATCCTCTTGCTCATTTCTATCAAGTAGAAGACCACAGACTTCAGTCAATTCAATATGTCAAAGTTGAGTTCATACCTGATGGCAGACGGGGCCCAAATGATCAATGAAATCACAAACTAATATGCATGAAATGAATTTCAGACCAAAAGAAGTCATGTCAATCAACCTCCATAAAGTGTAAACTTAAGTGAGTGTGAAATCATATGGGTATGGATGACTTACTCGTTGGAGAGAAATTCGTACCAGGTGACACTACTTCCTGGCTCCTTCCCCTCTGGCCTAGTGGTCCTCTGTCTGGCTCTGTGGAGGAGAAGACATCGGCTGGACAGTTACTCTGGTTCAACAACACAGCACTTTATTGGTTCATCAACACAGCACTTTATTGGTTCAACAACACAGCACTTTCTTATTGAGAAAACATTGAGTATAATAACATGTGACTACAGCCCTGTGGTCATGCTTCCTTCATCCGGTTGAACGTCATTCTCAGGTTAGTTCACAAACAGAGGAAAAGCTCTAATCAGGTGGTCATGCAGTTAAAGTAAAAAAAATAAAAAAACACAAACGGTGTCACTGTGTAGAACCAAGGCTGTCACTGTGCAGAACCAAGGCTGTCACTGTGCAGAGCCAAGGCTGTCACTGTGTAGAACCAAGGCTGTCACTGTGCAGAACCAAGGCTGTCACTGTGCAGAACCAAGGCTGTCACTGTGCAGAACCAAGGCTGTCACTGTGCAGAGCCAAGGCTGTCACTGTGTAGAACCAAGGCTGTCAATGTGCAGAGCCAGACACTGTCACCCACCCAGAGTAACCTACCATAAACTCATGCTAATTCCACACCATTGATTCAGCCTTTTCACACGTACGCAAACGCACACTGCAATGGCCAGTGATTCTCCAAGCTTCTATCCAGCCATGCTCTGTTAGGCTATAGGGTTTGGTGGGATGGGGGTGCATCCGGGCCAAGCAGGCCTCCCTGGCCTGTTCACTCACCCGTGGTACTGCTTTAGCTCTTGCAGAACTTTCTGTACCATCAGCCTAAGACAAACAAGACACTGGGACTGACAGTGGGTCTGGGCCTGGGGGCAGGGAGCGCTGGGCGCTGGGTGTCAGACTGCAGGGACGTGGGCCTGGGGGCAGGGAGCGCTGGGCGCTGGGTGTCAGACTGCAGGGACGTGTGATTTAGAGACGCACACACACACACACACACAAACATACACAAACACACACAAACACACACACACACAATCCCACACACACGCAAAGGGGCCATCTAAGGAGCTGGGAGAGAGAGGACTGGAGGAGGAACAGTCTGAAGACATACGACATGGAGCAGAGATGTCAAAATGTAGACTCTGTGGGAGTTGGCTGCACTGAAGAAGAAGAGGGGTGGAACGCAGTACACACATGTACCTTTCTAAAGGGATTTGTATGTAGGTTAATCCAACAACGTTTCATGTAAATGACTCTACCTAAAAGTAAGTACACAATATCAATGCGGAAGGAAGGAAACAAAAGTTTACAAAAGTGTTGGTCTGAGCCAAGGAGAGAGAGCGAGAGAGAGAGAGAGAAGAGAGGGGGGGGAGAAAGGGAGAGAGAGAGAGAGAGAGAGAGAGAGAGAGAGAGAGAGAGAGAGAGAGAGAGAGAGAGAGAGAGAGAGAAAGAGAGGAAGAGAGAGAGAGAGAAAGAGAGGAAGAGAGAGAGAGAGAGAAAGGAAGAGAGAGAGAGAGAGAGGAAGAGAGAGAGAGAGAGAGACAGACAGACAGACAGACAGAGAGAGAGAGACAGACAGACAGACAGACAGACAGACAGACAGACAGACAGACAGACAGACAGACAGACAGACAGAGAGAGAGAGAGAGAGAGAGAGAGAGAGAGAGAGAGAGAGAGAGAGAGAGAGAGAGAGAGAGACAGACAGAGAGAGAGAGA